>NW_016804196.1:3547937-3549576 GCF_001698545.2 Rhinopithecus bieti | reverse complement strand
GAACACATTAGATGTAGATAATGAGTATTCTTTATCTGAAAATAAGTATGTGAACTTTTAAAAGATCTATTTCTACTATCTGTTGTTTCTCCCTCTTCTCATTCATAGTATCTTGATTCCTCATAAATTTCATAATTTTTTAAGCTGCTTATATTTTTTGCATATAATAAAATGGGAATTCTCGCAGAAATGAATTAAATTATTTTTTTTTAGAAAGATCGCTTATTTCTATGAATCATCTGGAGATGCTACCAAAAAAGGATTTTAATTTAAAGTCTGCTTGATATTATCCAGATCACACAAGTGGTTAGTTAAGATAAAATATTGCATGAGGGCTGGCATATGGTTGCAAATTCTCAAGGGATATATTTTTTTCCTTCTCCACCTGTCAGCAAGGCTGAGAGAAGCAACTTTTTTGCTATAAAATTTCTGTGCAGTGGGGTTTATGTCTCACTCATATGTAGTATAAGTCCAAGCTATATATGGGGTCTCCTATTATATTCCCCTTTGGGCAGAATCTGGGCTTTATCTCCATCCCCCTACAACCAATGTACTTGCAAAGTGAAATCTCAAGACCTGGTGAAACCCTTAGAGGAAAAGCTAGCTTTGGAACTTATTAACCTCCCAGAGGTCTTGCTTTTATTTTATTTTTAGACTTGGTGTATTCCTCACTTATAATCATTTAGAAAATTTGGTTTAAAATTTTTTAAAAACCATTTTAGTTGTTCCAGTCAGGACAGTCATTGTGTACCTGACTGCAATATTGCTAGAAGAAGTTACCAGGTATTCTTGAAGGAAAACAGAATTTAAGGGAAGCTGTGAAGACTGCCTATATGCATCTAATTGTTGCCAGCTTAAGGCAATGTTATTGTTAATTCAGGATCATAGAAGACCAATGGTACAATAAGTAGGTGTATTAGTCCACTTTCACATGCTGTGAAGAACTGCCTGAGACTGGGTAATTGATAAAGGGAAGAGGTTTAATTGACTCACAGTTCTGCAGGACTCAGGAGGCCACAGGAAACTTATAATCATGGTGGAAGGGGAAACAAACATGTCCTCCTTCACATGGTGGCAGGAAGGAGAAGGGCCAAGCAAAGGGGGAAAAGCCTCTTATAAAAACATCAGATCTCATGAGAACTCACTATCACAAGAACAGTGTGAGGGTAACCACTCCATTATTCAATTTTCTCCCACCGGGTCCTTCCCATGACATGTGGGGATTGTAGGAACTACATACAATTCAAGATGAGATTTGGGTGGGGACACAGCCAAACCATATCAGTGGTAAAAACTGGATTATTGTGTATTAATGGAGAGGATCAATTACACAAAGAACCTAAAAATATGTTTGACACAAAGATAATTGCTTTTTCTAGGAAAATTAAAGAATTTAGAGATAAACTGGGGAGATGGAAAATTAAACAAAAAATTCTAATGTTCTTTGGGGAGTATTTTCTGAGTTATTTTTATATTGCAGAGAGTTTATAAACAGATAGGTCTATTTATTATAAATATTAAAATTAATAACTAATTTATTAAAGTAATAAAATTTTAAATGTAAATATTCTTACACTCTTATGTTTAATTTATAAATTGTATCCTAGTTATAAATCTAGTAATTTTTGTCCAAAAATGA
>NW_016804196.1:3494003-3547713 GCF_001698545.2 Rhinopithecus bieti | reverse complement strand
TTAATTTATAAATTGTATCCTAGTTATAAATCTAGTAATTTTGTCCAAAATGAGAAATATGATATTCACTTGTTCTTTGATTAATCTTAAATTAACTTAAGCTTAATAGTCAAAGTCTTCTAAAAAATTAAATACAACTTACAAACATAATTATGTTCTTTTAAACATTTTTAATGCCTGACTGGACAGATTTACAAAATGAAATCTTCTAAACTCTTAAGAAACTCTTGCAAATCAAACTTATAAACATAGTGAGCCAGTTTTATTTTCTTTTCTTTTTTAAATTTTCTATAGACAGGGTCTTGCTATGTTTCCCAGGCTGACCTCAAACTCCTGGGCTCAAGTGATCCTCCTGCCTCAGCCTCCTGAGTAGATGGGATTACAGGCACACACACCATACTTATTTCAGGTCAGTTTTTCTTAAACATTCAAATACTGCTTTAAAATTTAATCAAATTCTCTTATACTTTATGAATTAAAATTGCAGTTCTAAAACCAATGATGTATTTCAAATTGAAATCCCAAAATTGATATATCAGAGCTTCAAATGTATATTGTTTCTACCCCTTATTTATTATGTAGATTATCCTGATTATAAAACTTATTAATAAACTTAATGCAAAATATTAATACCACAGGTTTGCTCTCCTTCACCTTTTCTCTACTTATATTAATATAATCTTAGAATTGTAAAGCTACTTAAGTAGAGAGGACAGATTCTTATCACTTGGGACAGCACTGATAAGACTGGGATGAAGTTTCAGGACTACAGTGAAATTACTTATTGGTCAGAGATTGAGTGGGATGTGGGCATGGGCACTCTTAGATTGACCCTACCCAAGCATGGGTGAATATACTGAACCAATTCCATCAACCAGAAACCCAAAGCCACACTTTTCAACTGGGATTTAGTCTTCAACCAGTGCGCATCATGTTTCTATTTTATCCACTTTTTAATCAAACCCCTTTCACCTCTTTATTACCTGAGTTGGGTAGATATGCCCCTACCCATGTTGTAACCAATTTCTTTCATCATTTGTTTGGACTCTAATAACCTCTCTACGATCTGATTGGATACTATGTGTTAACTGCTTGTTTGCTATTTGGTTCTCATCCACAATTCTGTTATCATTTTATTCACAAGGATGGACATTTCATCTGACCAAGGCACGTCAGGAAAGATTTACAGGAGGAAATAATGTCAAAGCCAAGATCTGAAAGATTCATCCATCTATTTTAAAAATATTTATTGAGTAATTAACATATGCAAGTACTGATTTGGTATCTATTGAGTAGCTAACATATTCACATACTAGTAGTCTAGGGTGAATGCAACAGATTAAATGGCTGCCCTCATAAAGCTTATCTTTTGGTGGAGGAAGGCAACAAGTAACTAATACGGTATAAATGGGGGAAGGTGGAAGACGATAAAGGAAGTCACTAAAAGGAAGAAGATAAAGGAAGTCACTAAAAAGGATGATATAGTGGTTTTCAACTCTGTCAAGCTCAATACCTCTTTTTAATAGTAATACATATTTTGTAATACCCCTCTTTTGTTACGAAATTAAATTCACAGATAATATATTTACTCAGGTGCATAATTTTTAAAATAACGTACATAATGGCCTGACTATAATATACACAATTCAAAGAGAATAAAACCTAGGTATTTTTAATCCATATATGTCCAATCACAAAAACAACTACTCTAGGTATTTCAGAGGAAAGTTAATATAGAGAATTGGTTACTAAGGCGTTGGAAAGGCTGGAAGAGCAAATTGATGAAGGTAGGGTTTTCCAGGATTAGTAACTACAGGGAATGACTGCCCCCTGAGAAGTGGAGAAGCAAAAACAGAAATGGTGTTACTCAGAGTCGCTGGTAGCCAGGCTGTGGCTGCCATCCTTCATACCATAAGATCCAGGAGGAACCAGAAGCCAGTGTCTCCTACTGGCAGACCCTCAAGTGAGGTAAGATGGGAGGTTTCCAGCCCCAGAGGCAGAAGACAGAGCTTAGAAGAAGTGTACATTGCCAAGAGATCAATGTCAATTTGCAACTTTTAGGCACAACTACATTTGAAGATACAATGAAGAAGTCAGCTGCTTGAGTCTACTTTTAAATAAGTTGAGATTTAGTAGGAATAAGACAATGTTCCATTAAATGTAGACACTTTATTTATATGATGTTTGGAAACAGAAGGCCAAATAAGTATATTCACCTGTATGTATAGCCATCAAAGATAAAGTGACCACCACACAGGTAAATACAAGTGGTGTCATGCTGTGATGTTGATTGAGCTGCTGTCACTGGTACTGCCATTGCTGATGAGATTCTCCAGGTGGTCGAGTCAACATTTCACAGGAAAAGGTCTAAACACACTATTAGTTGCATTGCTGGAAAATTTAGTGTATACTAAAATCACACCAAAAAACTTCGTGCATATATGCAAAATGAAGTTAGGTTTGGGGTTCAAATCATTATAATTTTTTTTACCTGTATGAATGTCCATTAGGATGTTCAAAACTGGGGCTGGACTCGAGCTTTGGAGGACATCTAATTTTTCGTTCCCTTGCCTTCTAAATGGCATTTGCACATTGCCACCACTCCCACCCCTCATTATTATGACAACTAAAATTGTCTCCACAGATTTTCAGTCCCCAAAAAAAGAGGCAGCAGTGATTCTGACAAGACCACTTTTCACATGAAAAATTATTATCGTGGCTGGGCGTGGTGGTTCATTCCTGTAATCCCAGCACTTTGGGAAGCCGAGACAGGTGGGTCATCTGAGGTCAGAAGTTCTAGACCAGCCTGGCCAACATAGTGAAACCCAGTCTCTATTAAAAATACAGTAATTACCTGGGTGTGGTGGTGGATGTCTGTAATCCCAGCAATTCGGGAGGCTGAGGCAAGAGAATCACTTAAACCCGGGAGGCGGAGGTTGCAGTGAGCCAGGATCACGCCACTGAACTCCAGCCTGGGTGACAGAGCTAGACTCCGTATCAAAAAAAAGAAAAGAAAAGAAAATTATTACCATCTGTGAAGTGAAAAGCAGGTTAGGAAATAATATTTCAGAGTAATTCCGTGTCATTATTTTGAGAAGTGTTTATTCATACATATAAGAGAAAGGTTGGCAGTTGCCTTAGTCCATTCTGGCTGCTATAAGAAAATGCCATACACTAGGTGACTTATAAACAACAGAAATGTATTTCTCATCGTCTAAGAAGCTGAGAAGTCCCAGATCAAGGTGCCAGCAGATTTGGTGTCTGGTGAGGGCCCTTTTCCTGGTTCACAGACAGCTCTTCTCACTCTGTCTCACGTGGTAGAAGGGCCAAGACAGCTGTCTGGGGGGGTCTCTTTTACAAGGGCATGAATACCAATTGTGCAGGCTCCGCCTCATGACCTGATCGTCTCCCATATGCCATCACCTGGGGGTTAGGATGTCAACATATGGATTTGGGGGGAGCATAAACATTCAGTCCATTGCAGTAGTATATAAGCCAAAGTGTGAACAGTGGCCATCTATGATGTAGAGATTTGTGGAATTATTTTTTTCCCTTTATTTGTATTTTTTAAATTTTCTACTTGAGAAAATTTTAAGTTGATTCAAGGGGAAAAAAAGATCTCTCCTAGGTCAGGTCAGACAGGATCAGTGAGGATCCTGGTTCCTTGGACCTGTCATACTCAAAATCTATCACCAGGCACTAACTGCTTGACACAAGCTCCTGAAACAAGCATTTACTCAGACGAACTCCCAGCAAAGCCACCCTCCTTCCTGCACGTAAACCCCTCTCGGTCCTTGCTCTTCCTGGTGATGGTGAACAGGGTATTTCCTTTCTCGGAAAAATGCTGTGGGTCTGAAGTAGGCTGTGCTGCATTTGGGGCTTTGTGGCATGGTTTTCCTTAAGTATAGGAACCCCCCCTAAACTCAGCATTTTGTGATGCAGGGCTATTTCTCCCTCATGCCTGCACCATACATCTCAGCTATAAACTCCCAACTGGAAGACCCAGTCTGAGGTTTGGATAACCACTCCCCACCCTAGGCCAAGCCAAGATGCCCCACCAGCAAGCTGCAGAGAGATAAGGGAAGTCTCTCGCTGGGTGCTTGCGGCAGGCCTGGCACTTTCAGCCCTGCCAAGAAAAAACAGGGAAGGATGGTAAGATAGGAACACAGCATGATGCCATTGGCAGGGGGTCCCTGTATATTTCCAAATGACTGCCCATTAGGATTTAACCTAATGCATTGTCTCCAAGCCAGCCGCCAGCCTCCAAGACCTCTGCCCTGCACAGGCCCTTATGTT
The DNA here is from genome assembly GCF_001698545.2 of Rhinopithecus bieti. Taxonomy (NCBI): domain Eukaryota; kingdom Metazoa; phylum Chordata; class Mammalia; order Primates; family Cercopithecidae; genus Rhinopithecus; species Rhinopithecus bieti. The sequence goes on along the minus strand of NW_016804196.1, from coordinate 3,543,417 downwards.
TAGACCAACAGGCAGGGTGTGGTTGTACCTGAAACACACGTCGCCTAAGCCTGAATGCCTGAGCCAAGACAAGGGATAGCTTCCAGATGTGGGCTCCACATCTGGGCCAGCCATCAGGAGACTGCTTATTTGAACAAAGACTGTAAGTACTCAAAGAGCCCCAAGGTCCGGAGAAGGCTGCCAAGACCTGGCGCACAGACGAGTACAGAACAGACCTCAATTTATGGTTCCAGGAGAGAAAGAAAGCTATGCTTTGTGGTCCTGGATTGATACCCACGAAGCCAGGTACTCTATTCGCATAGGATGGGCAACAGCTCCATCCACAGGGCTGAAATGCGAGGCTTAACCTCTAGGATGAGCAGAATTCCGGACTAAGGATGGGCTTCTATTTTCAGCAACCTGTCTCTTGACCCTTCGCCGCTTTCCACATCATCTCCTATTTGATATTCTCTGGAAATATTTTAGAAATACAGAATTGTGCAGCTTTATAGTTTCGTGGGCTTTTTAGCCCATCATCCCCCACCAGACACCCATTGTTTCACACAGAGCCATGTGACTCGAGAATTTCCCCCACCAGCTAAGGAGAAACAAACGAATAGAGCCACTGGCGGTCATCTTTGGAAGAGGCTAACAAGATTGCAGTGACAGGGGGTCAGAGTCCCCTATACTCCCGGGAAAGGGGAAACATACTTCTCCGCTGAGTCGCTGTGGGCTGGCTAGTCCCCCTGTTCCCCAGATTCATGTATTGAAGTTGTAGCTGGCAGTACCTCGTGATGTAACTGCATTTGGAAGTGGGGATTTTCAAGAGTCAGTTAAGTTAAAATGAGGTTGTCAGAGTGGGCCCTGATCTAATGTGACTATGTCCTTATAAGCAGATGAGACAGGACACAGATACACACACAGAGGCGACCACGCAAAGACAGGCAGAAGGCGGCATCTACACGCTGTGGAGAGGGGCCTGAGAAGAACCCATTCCTGCCAACACTTTGATCTGACATCCAGCCTCCAGAACCAGCCTCCAGGAAATACATTTCCATTGCTTAAGCGGCCAGTCTGTAGTAATTTGTTATGACAGGCTGAGTGGACTAATACGAGGGGGATGCTTGGGGTGTGTTGGGGAGGTGGGTGAGCTGCTTGGCTTGTAAGAGCACTAGGGGCCAGGCTGGTTGTGGGCCCAGGCTTGTTGTGGGGCCAGGCTGGTTGCGGGGCCAGGCTGGTTGCGGGGCCAGGGTGGTCCAACCAGGAGCCCTGGGATGGATCTGAGCCCAAGGATGTTTGTCATTTTTTTTTTTTTTTTTTCAGTTTTGTGCTTTCATTAGACTCAAACTATGAATAAAGTTCTATTAAATGTCACTGCCTGACCTCTGTGCTGCTGTGGGACATAAAGGAGAGGGTCCTTGGCTGGGCATGGTGGCTCATGCTTGCAATCCTAGCACTTTGGGAGGCCAAGGCAGGTGAATCACCTGAGATCAGGAGTTCGAGACTAGCCTGGCCAACATGGTGAAACCCGGTCTCTACTAAAAATACAAAATATAGCCGGGTGTGGTAATGGGGGGCTGTAATCCCAGCTACCTGGGAGGCTGAGGCATAATAATTGGTTGAACCTTGGAGGTGGAGGTGGCAGTGAGCTGAGAGCGTGCCACTGCACTCCAGGCTGGGTGACAGAGCGAGACTCCATCTCAAAAAAAAAAAAAGAAAAGAAAAAAAGTTAAAAAGGAGAAGGTCCTTGCTGAGGATAGAGTAGTCAAGGGAGAACCAGGTCCCTTCCTCTGGGCACAGAGGAGGACAGTTTTGGGACAGGATGGGAACCTTTGAGTATAGACCCAGGACACAGGGAGGAACCCACCCATTGCAGGGGCAGCATTCCTGGGGTTTTCCAGAACAGCCAGTGGGCAGTTGGAGGAGTAACAGCTTTCTTCAGGGATGATGGTGCAGGCTTGTTCTATTATAGTTTGGATGACACATATAGCATAGGAATTTCACTAGCTATGTTACCTTAGGGAAATTACTTGAACTCTCTGGTCCTGTTTTTGAGTATAAAATAGGATAATCATCCATTCACAGAGTTGTTATGAGCATTAAATGAGACAATGTATAGAAAGGATTTAGCACTTTCTCTTATTCACCAAATACTTATAGGCACCCACTGTGTGCCAGGTACCATTTTGTGCTGGGAGGCTGCAATAAAAAACAAGAAAGAAAATGTCCCTGTCCTCACAGAACTTACATTGTTAAGAGATGGAGAAACAATGGAGGAAACAAAAGTGGAAAGTGGTTCTAGAAGGAAAAGGCGGGCTGCTGGGTCAAAGACTGTTGCAAAGTCAACATAACGAGAAGACAGATCCATGAGCAAATGCCACATGTCCTCTCCTTCATGGGGTGTGGCTTTGGGTTTGTGTGAGGTACCAGACCTTGGAAAGGTGATGCACTGGGGAGAAGAGGCTGGGAAAATACTGCTCATTGGCCCAGGGAAATAATGAGGAAGCTGATGTGTGCCCAGGATCCTGAGTGAGGAAAAACAAATCTCCTGTTTAAAAATAAAAGAAGTTTGGCAGTTTCTCAGGAAGTTAAACAAGGATTACCATAAGACCCAGCAATTCCACTACAAGGTGTGCACTGCAGTGGCTGGAGGGAGGGACTCAAGCAGATACATGGACACCAGTATTCATAGCAGCAGTCACAGCAGCTATTTACAAGGGCCCAAAGGTGGAAATAACCCAGATGTCCATCAGCAGCTGAAAGGATAAACAAAACGTGGTATACACATTTCGTGGAATATTGCTGAGCTTTCAAAAGGAATGAAATTCTGAGGCCGGGCGCGGTGGCTCATGCCTGTAATCCCAGCACTTTGGGAGGCCGAGGAGTGGGGATCGCTTGAGTATAAGAGTGAGACACGTTGTCCACATGCATTCTTCCTTTCTGAGGGAGGTCGACTGGATCTGCTTCCGTAGGACGTCGTTTGTAAGTTACTGAGCTGTGGTCAGTGCAGTCGAAAGCATGTGCAGTGTGCTCAAGACCCCCTTGTGCGTGGGGCATACCACCTGCCACTGGGCCGTGCTGCCCACTGTGGCCGGTCTGCACACTGCAGCCCGAAGCAAGCCTTCCCGGGGGTTAGGCAGGAGGGGGCAGAGAGGGTGCAGAATTCTGAGGCCTGGTAGTATTGTTTTCCCGACATAAGCCCACTCCTAATTCTGTTCCCTCTGAAATAGATTTGTGAGATATTTACAGTGCTTCTGTTCCGATGAAACAAAGCTCAATAAAAAGCAAAGGAGAAGGCAGCCAACCCAAGGAGCTGCAGTGCCCTCCGTGACCTGAAGCAGGTGCATGGTCAGGACCGCACACAGCACAGTTCTGGGCTCCCAGAGCCAACGGGTTTGCAGAGGCACAGGGTATACTCTCTCCAGATAACCCTTTTTGAAATCCAGGAGCATACAGAAAGAGACTAACATGTCCTACTACATTTTAAACCTTTTGCATGAAAATGAAAAGACTACTATGTGCTAAATTTTAAATGTCAAATGCAAAAAAAAATTTTGTAATTCATATGAAAACAAGGCCTAATCTTCCTAATATACAAAGAACTCCCAGAAAAGGAAGAAAAGAAAAGAAAAGAAAGAACCCAAAAGAAAATCTGGGCCACATTCACAAAAGCAAACACTGAAATATTATTTTGCCCACAAAATTGGGTGACTTTTTAAAACCCACAAAAGGAAAAGGTTAAACAGGGAAACATCTCATGGAAGCCACTGCTTGACAGCCTCCACATTGAATCGTGGTACAATTCTCAAGAATTCACTTTTTACTTTCCTCACAAATGTCCTTACTGCTAAATGTGGAGATTCACATATATTTCTAGAGAAAATTATTTCCATTGAAATAAACAGGTGAAAAAATATATCCCATTCCTAGATTTTAAAAAATGTTATTAAAGGATAAACTCTTTGATGGTAAGACCATTTTACCTCTGTATTTCAATGCTTATTTAGCTTAGTACTTAGACCAGCGATATTGATTAATTTTGGATGGTTGTGATAAAGGGATGGATGGATGGATAGACAGATAGACAGATAGATAGATTGTGATTAACTAATGAAAAAAAGGTGGAAAAGAAGGGAGGGAGGGAGGGAGAAAAGAAAAAGGGAAGACAAAGGACAGAAAGAAGACAGGGGAATGCTTGGGTTGGTTGGATGGATAAACGGAAGGAGGGTTGGGATGGAAGAAAGGATGGTTGGTTGACTGGCTGCTGGACGTGATGGAATAATGAATAGGTGGATGAAAGGATAGATTAATGGGTGGAATGGATGATGGAAAGCAGAAAGATTGATAATGAAATATAACAAGACTCTCATCAAGTAATGTGGCTTATCTCGGTTTAGGGACAGAAGCATTGATGATATAATTATCTTCTAGTAAAAATGGGAAATTTCATAAATGTTTTTAACTAGTTTCATTTACAGCTGCCAAGACATGCAGGGCTCTCAACTGAGATCCTGCCTCTTGAGCAAGAGGAAGGTGAAATGAGGTGCAAGGGTTAGCATCTTTATTTTACAGGTGAGGTAACTAACTCAACCCTCCTTTTGAATAATAAATGTCCAAGCTATTACAGACTTTATAAAATACCATGCATTTAAAATAAAATTGTAGGCCATAGAAATGAACAAAAGAAGGGAGAGAACAGGGTCATTAAAGTTATTCTATGAGCTAGGACAGGTCACCCCAACTGTGGTGATGGCCAAGGCTAAATTACAGAGTGCAATGCCATCTGCCCCAGTGTTCTCTTCCTGTCACTCTCAAAGGCTTTTTATTCCAATTTATTTTAGGAGTGCCAAAAGGTATGTTTCTAATTCTATTTCTCTCTAGTTCTTTTTATAGTACTCAAGTCTGGGCAAATATCAGTAACATAAACGTGTGTCCTCATTTTTGTATTTTAAGTCAGTGATAAGTTGAAGTACCCTGGATTTCCTGCTTCTTTGGAATTCATCACCTGCTGTTTTCAGAGCCAGCTGCACCTGTGTGGTTTTTGGAGCACAAGTCCACCTGCTGGACTGCCTGCTAGACCGTTAGCAAAACCAGTGACCAAATCACATACTTGGGTGTTTTTAGATTCTGTCACTTTAGCGATTGTGAAAAGCTCCAGGCTGCCTGCACCCCCTCCCAATGTTTGCCAGAGAACTGGGAGCTGGGGACAAGGGTTCATTTGGAAAATATCAGTAAGAAATACTGATTATCTATGAGGAAGTACTTATTATCTATGAGGAAGACAACCAATTATTGCCCTGAGTTTATTGGGGTCTTTCTCTCTTCACCTGTAAAAAAGTGCATTTGCCCAAAATGTATTGAATTAAGGGGGTATAGTAGATGCCGCCAGATCCCCATATGCCTCCCCTTGTCCTTCTTCTTCAGCGCTGACAGGCTCCCATGCTAGCTGCCAGCACCCATTTCATGGCCTGAGGACTTTCTCTTGCCCTGGAGCTCCCTTTGCTACCCGTGCCACTGCCTGAAGTGCTAGGGAGTTGATGCCCCTGGGAACAGCCACCCAACAATGATTGACAATTGGTACATATACACCCCAGCTCCCTTGCTCCTCAGGTAAAAACTCCAATGTGTGTGTTCTACATTGGCTTCCAGAGTTTCCCAAGTGGAATTAAGCTTCAGTCATCCACAGTGGTAGCTGAATGGATAACACAGGCTTTACTGGCTGCCTTCTCTTCCTGTCTCACTTCCCCACTCCCCTGCCAGCATCTCCTGGGGTATTATCTTTCAAATAAACTGTGTGATCTGGAATCTTGTCTTAGCATCTGATTCAAAGGGAACCCAAAGTCAAGCATCCTCTATGAATGGGATATTGCTGGGGAGATAGCAGAAGACATCTGGGAGATTCCCTTGCAAAAGCAGAAATTATGGCTATCTCTCCAGCCTGAGCAGTCTATGCAGTTTAGAGCTCCTCTGATGCAGTGTAGGGACCCTGTGGACGCCATGTACACCTTCAGCCCTGGGAGGGTGGGCTGAGGTGGACCCCAGACAGGGGAGTTCAGAACACAATGAGCACCGTAGACAAAGATCAGGGAGTGTCGGGACAGCTGGACGACAGAAGGACCCATTGTGTTCTGCCATCTCCATCTGGTGTACATTCTCCTCACCAGTCCCTTTTAACTGTCAGATAGGAGGTGAAGGGAGAAAAATGTCTAGGAAAACAGAGGCCTTCCCGCATTCTACTCATTCCTTTTATACTCAACTTATTTTTGTTCTCTAAAGTACATTTTTTAGTGTTTCTTTCAGGGAAGACCTGCTAGGAGTAAACTCACAACTTTTATTTGATTACGGATTTATTTACAGGCCAAGCACGGTGGCTCATGCCTGTAATCCTAACACTTCGTGAAGTTGAGGAGGGCAGATCTGAGGTGAGGAGTTCGAGACCTGTCTGGTCAACATGGTGAAACCCCATCTCCACTGAAAATATAAAAATTAGCCAAGCACAGTGGCCTGTGACTAATTCCAGCTACTCAGGAGGCTGAGGCAGGAGAATTGCTTGAACCCGGGAGGTGGAGGCTGCAGTGAGCCAAGATCGCACCACTGCACTATAGCCTGGGTGACAGAGTGAAACTCCATCTCAAAAAAAAAAAAAAAAAAAAAAAAAAGAGATCTCTTTACAGTTCTCCCTTGGTATCCGCAGGATATTCCAAAACTCCCTGCAGATACCAAAATCTACAGATGTTAAAATGCATTATATAAAATGGCATTGTATTTGCATACAACCTAGGCATATCTTCCTGTATACTTTAAATCATCTCTTCATTACTTATAATACCTAATACAATATAAATGCTATGTAAATTGTTTTATATGTATTGTTTTTAATCAGTAATTTTTTTCTGTTGTATCATTGTGGCTTTTTTTTTCTTAATATTTTCAATCCACGGTTGATTGAATCTATGGATGTGGAACCTGCAAATATAGAGGATGGACTGTATTTTGCCCTTAAACTTGAAAAATAGTTTAACTAGGTTTTGAAGTCTATACTAGCAGTTATTTTCTGTTAGTTTGTGCCTTGTCTTCTAACTTCTCTTGTGGATACTGAGGAGGCTGTTGTTAATCTAGCAATGTCATTCTTTTGTAGATAAGCTTGCTCTCGCTCTCGCGCGCGCGCTCTCTCTCTCTCTCTCCCTCTCTCATTTCTTGATCCAGATAAATTTAATCCCCCCTTTTCCTCTCTGGTATTCTATAGTTTTATTTTCATGTGTCTAGCTGTGACTTCATTTTTATTTCAGGGTTCTTTGCTGCTTGAACCTGAGGAATCATATTTCCTATCAATTCTTTAAAAATTTTCAGCCACTGTCTCTTTCAGAATTGCCATCATCTTATTTTTTTCTATTCTGTTTTAAAATTCTTATTAGGGATATGATAGCTCTTGTTATTCTACCCTCATGTCTCTTAAGTTTCTCTTAATATTCCGTTTCCCCTTGGCTCCATCTTCCAATTTACAAACTCTTTCTTTAGCTGTGTCTAAGCAGCTGCTTAACCTCATCCACTGAGTGTTTAAACGGTCCTATTTTTCATTTCTAGAGGTCTATTTTTCATTTCTAGAGGTTCTATTTTGTTTTTCTTCAAATCTATCTGGTCATAGTTGTCCTCTTTAGTTAGCCTCTCTTCTGTGGTTTTTATTTTAAACATATTATATTATAATCTTTCAATTGAGCATTTTATTATCTGAAAGTTACCATGTTTGGAATGAATGCTTACTTTCACTCACGACAGAATGCATCCTTTAGTATTTCATAATTTTTTATTATAAAATTCTTTCAGAGATGGTCTTGTTTTATTCTGTTTTGTCTGCTCTGGGAATTCTGTGCAGCTTGGATCACAGACACGTCCCCTCACAGTGGTTTCAATTTTGCTCTTGCCAGGTGCCTTGAAAATAGTCAAGTGTGAACTAAGAAGTCACACTTCTGTGCTGCCTCAGGTCCCTTTTCATCAGCTGAGTCTTGGAACCTTTCCTCACTGCTCGCATGGCACCTTGCACACATCTCCATGGCACCTCACATCACACTCTGTTCTGAAGCTTATGTGTCCCTTTCCTTTATTATTCTGAGAGCTCCTTAATATTCCTCAGGTCTATCACAGAGCTCATAAATATTTGTTGCATGAATGAAGTTGGAGAAGTCAGCCCTCAGAGCCTCACCTTCTTTGAATAGGATGTTATCTTTCATCCTTACCTCATAAGATTGTCGGGATATCATAGACTCTCAGGGTCAAAAGGTGCTGTAATTCAACCCATAGGAGGGCCACATTAAATGCTTAATTCCCTGCATAAGATAATTAACTAAAAAACCCTCACAAGCTGTGAAGGACCAGCAGAGGTAACTGTGCTTCTCCACTGCACCTGGCAGCTGGTTCACTATAACATTATTGTCTGTCTTTGTGCTCTGTGAGCCGGGAATAGTTCCAGTGGAAAAGATCCATCATGTAGCAACAATTTCAAACTTTTCTGAGACCAGAACAAGGCTGCACCTGATGATTCCCTTGGGCATACTTTGGGTTTAGAATCCTTCAAAATCAAATGGCAGTGACCAAGAAAGCAGCTGTGTCCACTTTAAATGTCCACTATCTGGTCCTCGTTTTCTAAACTGGACCAAACACTCTGAGGAGAGTGACCACAATGTACACGTATTTGTATATTTCTATGGTCAAGTGGGAAGCATGGTGCTAAACAGTAAGTTTGACTGAATTTTGTCTAACCCATTGAATTTCTTTTCTTTTCTTTTCTTTTCTCTTTTTTTTGAGATGGATCCTCACTCTGTTGCCCAGGCTGGTCTGCAGTGGTGCAATCTCGGTTCACTGCAACCTCCGCCTCCTGGGATCAAGTGATTCTTGTGCCTCAGCCTCCCAAGTAACTGGGATTACAGGCACCCACCACGCCCAGCTATTTTTTGTATTTTTAGTGGAGACGAAGTTTCACCATGTTGGCCAGGCTGGTCTTGAACTCCTGACCTCAAGTGATCTGCCCTCCTCTGCCTCCCAAAGTGTTGGGATTACAGGCGTGAGCCACTATTCCCAGCCTTAATTTCAAGTTAAAGCTAGAGTTGCATTTGATGTTCAGTACTCTAAATAAAAAATATACGCTACCTCACAAAACTAGAAATTCTTGATAATGGTAAAGCCGTTTTTGGTTGGGGCTATACTTTTTTTTTCTTCTCTTAACTCAAGCTTTTCTTTGGTGGGGAAAAAAAGGTTGGGGTTTGCTATGGGTTTCAGTGGCTTCAAATAGCTGTCTTCCCCTGCCCCCTAGTGGCTTCATGACAAATTGTGAGAACCTTTGCATTGCTTCTCAAAGACAATTTTCTTCGTTTTACTCCTATTCTTACTGTTTTTATTATTGCTTGTGAAAAAGACTTTCTTAAAATTACGCAACCTAAAAGTTCCCCGTGCTTAACATGAAATAAATCTTCTGTCCTTTTTCTAGAAAATATGTGTGCAGGGCCGGGCGCGGTGGCTCACACCCGTAATCCCAGCACTTTGGGAGGCCAAGTCAGGGGCATCACTTGAGGTTAGGAGTTTCAGACCAGCCTGACCAACATGGTGAAATCCGGTCTCTACTAAAAATACAAAAAGTAGCCGTGTGTGGTGGCATGTGCCTGTAATCCCAGCTACTCAAGAGGCTGGGGCAGGAGAATCATTGGAATCTGGGAGACGGCAGTTGCAGTGAGCCGAGATCATGCCACTGTACTCCAGCCTGGGCAACAGAGCAAGACTCATCTCAAAAAAAAAAAAAAAAAAAAAAAAAGAAGAAAGAAAGAAAAGAAAAGAAAAGAAAAGAAAAGAAAATATGTGTACAGTCAGAGGCACCGTCCTAGACATAGAGAACACAGGAGTTAGGAAGCAGTTCCCTCCCATTCCCCATCTGTGGCCATCATAGACGTGTCCCTTCATACTGGCCACCACCCTGGAAGCTCTTGCTCTATGGCTCCAGCTGACCCAACATGAAACGTTCACACCTTTCCCAGGCGCATTCTGCTACCTAGCACCTCCCAAATTAGACCTGCGCCAGCCTTCACATCATTCTCAGCCCCAGCCTCCTGTCCCAGCCAAGAACAGCCCCTTTCTTCCATGTGCCTTGGCTCCTGGGTCCCACCTCCTGCCTGTGCTCTCTGCATAAACAACTGTGGATTGAAATAACCCACTAGAACTGGATCCTAGATGTGAACCCAGCATTTGTTCACAGTGTGTGACCAACACTAACACCAATGCCAGTGATTTCTGGTGAAGCACAGACCAGGCAAATCCTGTCTTTATTTGGGCCACTTAACATACTTCACAAAATTCAATAAGCAGATAAATTAACAGAGATGACAGTCATTATGAGATTTAAACTTGTGCCCTGGAAGATCAGGTACAACCACCCCATGAACCAAGTTGCTAAGAATTCAAAATATATGATCTATTGAGTTTCTCTGCACCAGCAAGCATAACTAGAAAATGAGTTTTTAAAATGACACCTTTACAACTGCATCAAGAAAATATCAAATACAAATACCTGGGAATAAATCTAACAAAAGATGTTTAAGCCCCCTACCCTGAACACTACAAAACATCATCGAAAGAAATTAAAGATCTAAGTAAACAGAGGCATTTGCAACATTCATGGAATGAAAGCCTCAAAAGTATAAAAATGTCAATGATTCCAAAATATATTTATAGATTTAAAGTAATCCCCATCAAAACGCCAGAATTTTTTTCAATTGGCAAGTTGATTCTAAAAATTCAGGGGGATTTTTTTTTAAAATTACTTAAAGAACAATGTTAAAGGAATTACGCTATCAGATCAAAGTGCATTACATAACTCCATGTCTGGGTATATACCCCACAACACTGAAAGCAAAGACTTAAACAGATACTTGTACACCCATGTTCACATCAGCATTATTTGCAATACCAAGAGGTAGAAGCAACCCAGGTGTCTGTATAGAAAATGTGGTGTGCACATGCAGCGAGACATCATCCAGCCTCCGAAGGGAGGAAAGTGTCTGTATAGAAAATGTGGTGTGCACATGCAGCGAGACATCATCCAGCCTCCGAAGGGAGGAAGGTGTCTGTATAGAAAATGTGGTGTGCACATGCAGCGAGGCATCATCCAGCCTCCGAAGGGAGGAAATTCTGACACCTGCTACCACACGCACGAATCTTGAAGACATTATGGTAATTGAAATATGCCAGTCACAAAACGACAAATGTCATATGATTCTCCTTATATGAGGTACCTAGACTAGTCAAGTTTATCAAGACAGAAAGTAGGATGGTGATTGCCAGAGGCTTACGGGAGAGATACTGGAGAGTGTTTGTTTAATGGATACAGAGTTTCAGTTTGGAACCATGAAAAGAGTTCTAGAGATGGAGGGTGGTGATGGTTGCCCAATGATGCAAATGCACTTACTGCCATTGAACTCTATAGGTAAAAATGGTAACAATGGTTAATTTTGCTATATGCATTCTATCACAATTTTTAAAAAAGGACTTGTAAAACAATTAAGACAGTGTAATATAGGCATAAGAATAAACCAATGGAACAACATAGAAAGTCTAGACACAGGCGTACACACAAGGTCATCTAATTGATGACAGTAGTGACAATGCAGTAGAATGAGGAAAATCTGGTCATGTAAACAAATGATGCTGGATCAATTGGTTAACTTTGTGCAGACAAAATATGTCTTAACACCTAATGCACACCACACACAGAAATCAATTCTGTGTTGTAGATTTAAATGGAAAAGATCAAATACTAAGCCATCTAGAAGAAAACATAGGGCAATATCTCAAAAGCACTAACCTTAAGAAAACAGATTGGTAAACCAGACTTAACTGAAATAAAAAATTTTGTTTATCAGAAGATCACATTAAGATGAAAGGGCAAGCTTCAGAGCAAGAAAAAATATGTGTACTACACACACTCAACATGTATAAAATGCCCTGCAAATCAATAAGAAAAAGACAACTCTCAAGAGATTGAGACCATCCTGGCCAACATGGTGAAACACCACCTTTACTAAAAATAGAAAAATTAGCTGGGCGTGGTGGCACATGCCTGTAGTCCTAGCTACTCGGGAGGCTGAGGCAGGAGAATCGCTCAGACCCAGGAGGCGGAGGTTGCAGTGAGCCAAGATCGTGCCACTGCACTCCAGCCTGGGTGACAGAGTGAGACTCCATCTCAAACTAAATAAAAAAGACAGCTCAACAGAAAAGTGGTGAAAAGACTTGAACAGGGACTGCACATGAGAATATACCCCAGTGACCAATAAACGCATCCAAAGATGGTCAATCTCAAAATTAAACTACAAAAAGACATGGCAACAAAACATAACACACAATACCACAGGTTGATGAGATTTTGGAGCAACTAAAACTCTAATGTACTGTTGAGAGCATAACTTGGTACCAATAGTCCAGAAAAGTGTTTATTTATGTCTCCTATAGCTGAGAATATGCATACCTTATGGCCTAGAAATTCCACTCCTGGGTAACAATCCAACAGAAATTCAGTATGAATGTGAATAGCAATGGTATTCATAAAAACCCCAAAGCAGAAATTACCCAAATGTCCATTAGCAGTAGAATGGATAAATAAATGGTTGTATATCCACAGAATGAAATACTATACAGCAATGAAAAACACAAACTATTTAACACGTTACATATGGGTGGATCTCACAAAAAAATGTTAAATAAAAGAAAGGCAAATAAAAAAAGAAGATGATCCCATTTACATAGTCCAAAACAGGCAAGAGTAGTCTGTAGTGTAGGCAGTGAGGAGGATAGTGGTCCCTTGTAGGGGTGGTGACTAGAGGAGACATGAAGGAGGCTTCTGTACATATAGTGACCTTCTTCACCACAGTGCAGGCTACACAAGTGTGTGAACTTCATGAAAACTCTTACTGGCAAACGAATAATTTGTGCACTGTTCCTTATGTGTGCTAATTTTCAATAAAAAGTTTACTTTTAAAAGGTATATATTCTATATAATTCAACCCAAAGACCACATATTACTTAATGGAGAAACACTATACATAGTCTCACTAATAATAATAGAAGAAAGACAAGGTAGCCCATCTGTCCATATTCAACACTGTATTGGAGATATCCATCCGTAAATCAAACAAGAGGAAGTAATCAGAGGAATAATAACTGGAAACTAAAAGGTAAAAGTATCTCTGTTTGCTGATGACATGACTATATATCTGGGAAACAAAAAATTAATGGGAAAACTACTACAAGCAATAAAGGAATTCATTACAAATAACAGAAACTTAGCATCCAGAAAACAATAGCTTTTATATATTTAAACAATGATCAATTAGGAGATATGACAATAGATTTATAATATCAAAATATTTTAAATAAAATAGCTAGACATAAACATAATATGAAATGCGTAAAACCCATATGAGAAAATTATAATATACTCCTGAAGACATCAAAGTACATTTGATGAAAAGACATGTATTTTTTTTAATAGACTCACTATCTTAAAAATGTTGACTCTCCCTAATTTGTGTATAAAATCAATGTGGTGTTGGGGTTTGTTTTTATTTTTGTTTTTTCCTAGAGCCAGCCAAGTTAACTATAAAGATCATATGGAAGAAATACCAAGGAAGAATACTTAGGAAAACCCTGTGGGAAAAAAAGAGTAATATGTGTATGTTGGAAGGGGGAGGTTGCCAGATACTAAAACATAAAGTAAAATCCTTATAATTAAAACAATATTGTATTGGCATATGAATAGTCCAATCAAATAAAATCAAAAATCCAGAGATAGACCAAACTATACATATACATATGTATACATATACATATTCATATGTCATACTATGAAGGTAATGTCTCAAATCAGTAAAGAAAGAAAACAATTTTTAATAAATGATGTTTGAACAATTGAATAACTATATGGGAAAAGATACAATTGAATCTGCTTATCACACTATACTACAGGATAAATACCAGAGTGAGCCACACAAATCCCAGAGGAAAACATGGGTAGGTTACTCTATTCTCAGGAAGCAGCAACATATCTCAAAATCCAGAATCAGTGAAAGAAAGATATTTATCAACTTGACTGTATTAAAAAAAACTTTTACATGGCAATAAACAACATAAGCATGGACAGTCACAGAATAATGAAAGAATATAAACAACTTTATGCCCTAAATTTGATAACTTGGATGAAACAGACCAATTCCTTGAAAGACACAATCTACCAAAACTCATACAAAGAGAAACAGATAATCTGAATAGGCCTATATCTATTAAAGAAATTGTATAGTAATTAAGGATGTTCCAAAACAAAAAGCACCAAGCCCAGATGGATTTGCTAGTGAATTCTACCAGACATTTAAGGAAGAAATTACACCAATTCCTTGCAATCTCTTCCAGAAAACAGAAGCAGAGGGAACACTTCCTAATTCATTCTGAGGCCAGCACTACCAGCATACTATAGCTAGACAAATATTACAAGAAGAGAAAACCACAGACCAATGTTTTTCATGAAGGTAGATGCAATAATTCTTAGCAAAATAACAAATCAAATCCAACAATGTATAAAAAGAATTATACACCACAACTAAGTGGGATTTATTCTAGGTATGCAAATCTGGTTCAACATTTGAAAATCAATTAACATATCACATTAAGAACCTAAAGAAAAAAAATCACATAATCACATCAATAGATGCAGAAAAACCATTTGACAAATCCAACATCCATTCATGATAAAAACTCACAAGAAACTAGAAATAAAGGGAAACTTCCTCCATTTGATAAAGAACATCTATAAAAACCTATAGTTAAAATCATATTTGATGAGAAACTAGAAGCTCTCCCACTAAGATCAGCAACAAGGCAAGGATTTCTGCTTTCCCTACCTCTAACCAACATACTGGAAGTCCTAAATAACGCAATAAGACAAGAAAAGGATATACAAGATATGCAGATTGGAAAGGAATAAATAAAACCATCTTTGCTTGCAAATGACATGTTCATCTATGTAGAAAATCCCAAAGAACTGACAATAAAACTCCAGGAACGAATAAGTGATCACAGCAAGTTTTCAAGATACAAGGTTCATATACAAAAGTCTATTGCTTTCCTATATACCAGCAATTAACAAGTGAAATCTGAAATTAAAAACACAATACCATTTACATGAGCACCCCCAAAATTAAATACTTAGGTATAAATGTAACAAAGTATGCACAAAACCTGTAAGAGAAACACTCCAAAACTCCAATGAAATAAATCAAAGGATAGCTAAATAAATGGAGATATATTCCATGTGCATAAATACAAAGACTTAGTATTATTAAAATGTCAATTATTTGCACCGTTATTTATAGATCCAATGCAATTCCAATCAAAATTACAGAAAATTATGTTATGGCTATCAACAAACTGATTCTAAAGTTTATATGGAAAGGCAAAAGACCTCGAATAGCCAACAGAATACTGAAGAAGAATAAAGTCAGAGGACACTACCCAGCTTCAAGACTTACAACAAAGCTACAGTAATCACTACAAGGTGGTATCGGTAAAAGAACAGACAAATCAATCAATGGAAAAGAATGGAGAGTCTAGAAACAGACCCACATAAATCTAGTCAACTAATCTTTGACAAAGGAGTAAGAGAAATTCAATGGGATAAAAATAGCCTTTTCAACAAATAATACTAGAACAAGTGGTTATTCACATGCAAAAAAAAAGAAAAGAATTTAGACATTGACTTTACACCTTTCACTAAAACTAGTTCAAAATGGATCATAGACCTAAATATAAAATGCAAAAATATAAAGCTTCTTATAGATTAAATAGGAGAAAACCTAGGTAAACTTGGGCTTGGCAATTACCTTTTAGCTTCAACACTAAAAGCCAATCTATAGGAGAAAAATTTGATAAGGTGGACTTTATTAAAATTTAAAACTTCTGTGAAAGACACGTCAAGAGAATGAGAAGATAAGCCACAGCCTGGTAGAAAATATTTGTAAAATAAATAAATATAGAACTTATACCCAAAACATACAAAAAAGAGAAAACTCCTTACAACTCAACAATAGGAAAACAACGAAATAAGTGGGCACCTCACCAAAGAAGATATAGATGGCAAATAAACATATGAAAATATGCATAATATCATATAGAATTAGACAATAGCAAATTAAAATGAGATACTACTACATATCTATTAGAATAGCTAAAACCAAAAACACTGACAGCATCAAATGCCGATGAGAATGTGGAGCAACAGGAGTTCTCATTCACTGCTGGTGATGATGCAAAAGGGTCCAGCCACTTTGGAAGACAGTTCCACAGTTTCTTACAAAGCTAAACATATCTTTTTCTTTTTTTTTTTTTTTATTTCTTTGAGACCGGCCCGTCTTGCTCTGTCGGCACCGCGCCCTGTGAGTGCAGCTGGCCCTGAGTTCTCTATCGCACGCAATCCGCGGCCTCCCCGGTTTACTGCATTCTCCTTGCCTCAGCCTCCGAGTAGCTGGGCTGAGCTTAACAGGCGCCCTCCACCTCGGCCCGCGTAGTTTTTTTGTTTTTCTCTTGTTTTTTTTGTATTGTTGTTCTCAAAGAGATGGGGTTTCCACCATGTTAGCACAGGATGGGATCTCGGATCTCCTGACCTCGTAGATCGGCCGTTCTCGGGCCTCCCAAAGTGCCTGGGATTACAGGGCCTTTGAAGCCACCGCGGGCCCAGCCAAACATATTCTTACAATATGATCTGGCAATCATGCTCCTTGGTGTTTATCCAAATGAGTTTAAAACTTACATCCACACAAAAACCTGCATGTGGATGTTTATAGGAGTTTTAGTCATAATGGCCAGAATGTGGAAGCAGCCTAGATATCCCTCAGTAGGTGAACAGATAAGTAAATGTCATACATTACATATAATGGAATATTATTCAGAAATAAAAATAATGAGCTATCAAGCTACAAAAAGACATGCAGGAAGCTTAATTGCATATTGCTAAGGGATGGAAACCAGTCAGAAAATATTTCCGACAAATGTCATCTATATGACATCCTGGAAAATGCAAAACTATAGAGACTGTAAAAATATCAGTGGTTTACAGAGGGTTGGGGCAAGGGAGGGAGGAAGAGAGCAATGAACAGTTGGAGCCCAGGAGAGGTTTAGGACAATGAAATGATTCCACACGACACGGTAACGGTGGATACATGACATTATGCATTTGTCAAAATGCATAGAATTGTTCAAGACAAAGAGTGAACCCTAATGTAAACTATGGACGTCAGTTGATCATAATGTCAATATTGGTTCCTCAACGGTAACATATGTACAATTTGTAAGATGCTGATAATAAGGGAAGCTGTGTGTAGGGAGAAGAGGGGGTATTTGGGAACTCTGTACTTTCTGGGCAATTTTTTCTGTAAACCTAAAACTGTTCTTAAAAAGAGTCTATTAATTAAAAGAACGACAACATAGCGAAGTCAAAAGACTGGAAAAAAAATTTGCAATTTGTATTACAGACAAAAGACTAATTTCCTGAATGTATAAAGAGCCGGAACATTGAAGAGCCAACAACTTGAATGAAAAAACTGATAAAAGACACAACAGATAATTCACCAAAAAAGAATGCAAATGACCCTTAAAGGTGTGAACAAATATGAAATTCCGCTCATAAAAGAAATGCAAATTAAAGCCATACTGAGGTGCCATTTCTCACCTATCAGATTGGCAAATATTCACAACTGTGATAAGCATTCTGTGATCAGGGTGGAGGGAACAGGCACCTTCGTACATTGCCGTTAAGAATGTAAAACAGCACGACCTTTATGAAAGGGAATTTGGCAATATCTACAAAAATTGCAAATGCTTTACCCTTTGACTCGGTAAATTCACTTCTAGAAATTCATCCCAAGGAAATACCAGAAAAAAGAAAAAAAAAAAGCAAAATGTCCAGGTGCAGTGACTCACGCCTGTAATCCCAGCACTTTGGGAAGCCAAGGTGGGAGGCCTGCTTGACCCCAGGAGTTCAAGACCAGCCTGGGTAACATATTGAGACTCTGTCTCTATAAAAATTTAAAATTTAGCTCGGCGTGGTGGCACATACCTGTAGTCCCAGCTATTCGGGAGGCTGAGGTGGGAGGTTCTCTTGAGCCCAGGAGCTCCAGGCTGCAGTGAGCCATGATTGTGCCACTGCACTCCAGCCTGGGCAACAGGGGGAGACCCTGTCTCAAAAAAAAAAAGAAAGAAAAAAAAGAATTAAAGAAAACTAATAACAATGGTTAGCAAGAACAGAAACTAGACTGCTTGAGATTACCTTCTTAAAGGTTTAACTTTGGGCCATGTAACTGTTTACATAGCTAAAAAAATTATTAACAAGCATCCCCTTTTCCTGGTTCCAGGTCACTGCACAAGGCTGCAAGAAACATCCTTACTCATATGTCCTCAAACGCTGGGGCTTTCATTTCTACAGGATGGAACCCTAAGAGAGGAATTGTTGAAGAAGTCATGCATTTTTCTTTAATTATGGAAATCGTCAAGCATGCAGAAATAGAAGGAAATGTATAATGAACCTAATGTATATTAATCAGCTGGCAGAGTCCCACAGAGAGAGAATGACTTTTGTGGCCTTTAGAGGCAGTATCTTGACTGTACATACTTGGCGGAATATGCCCTCAGGACAAGAAAGAATGGCAAAATAATTTAAAACTGGCCACAGGAGCCAAAACTTAAGAGGGCTCCCACTGATGTGAGCTGGAACAATTTGAGTATGTTAAAAAAATAATGAATGCAATGTATTGAAATATATAAAATACACAAATCCATGAATTAATTATACTAAAAAAATTGGTCACCATTGGAGAACACTAGGGCATCAGTTCATTATTCTGAAAATTGATAAAGAAAAAGAAGCCAACATTTATTCTGCCTCTCCTGAACAAATCATATTTCAGGGCAACCAAGCAGTTCATAAAGTTTGCTTTTATCCAAGAATTCCAGCTAATAATTTCAGAAGGAATGACAGAGCTAGAAACCGCCATTGTGTAACGTCCCTCGGAATAATGGACCCAGGCTGCATTATGAGCGGAAGGTGAGAGCACTTGGTGAAAGGTTGATAGGAATTTTATCTCGGTCTGATCAGACTGACATACTCTGAAGCTGTTGACCAATATTTGGGATCCCCCAGATGTGCATGTGCTAATTACCTATCTATATGAACATATAGGCCATGGGAATATGTGACTATTGGAAAGTGCAGAAGTATACAATACAACACTTGGTTAATGTAGATCACCGGGAGCGGGAGTTTGGATGGTTCAATCCTGTTTGTGTAAGGCTACATGTGTTTATGTGTGCTGAAGCAGAGGCAAGAAAGGAGGGTCACCGAAGCTGTTAGGGTCGTCTTTGCTCAGATAGTTCCACCCCTGAGAAGCCTCCCCTCCCCTGCTCTCCAGCACAGAGCTCATGCCCCTTGGCCGTGCTGAATCATGAGGTGGTCTTAACGTAGGAGGACAGGACGCCAATACACATGAGGGCTTGGTGTAGTAGGTGTGTGCAGGATTGTGCTACACACCCTGGTTCACTGGGACCTGGCACCATGCATAGGCCTTGCAGAGAAGGTAATCCCAGCCAGACCCACCACAGAGGAAGCCAGATAGGAAAATGGGATGGGATTCCCACTGTGTCAGCCCAGCCGAGGTCAACCACAGATGCCTCTTCAGGGTCTACTGGAAACTATCCACGATATAAAGGTGCATTCTTATCACACTTGCCATCAGCTGTTGAGTGCACCAAAAGTCTCTCATTGTAAGGAGGGCTAGAGTCGAAAAGCTTTGGGTATCCCATCATGCAGAGATGGTACAAGGTTCAGATCTACTTACACCTGCCTTCGGAACGTAATGATTTGGTGAGATGATAAATAGGTAAGAGCTTCATAAACTGCAGGGCACTCTACAAATACTGGCACCTCTATTATAAAATGCCTTTAACTTTTAACTCGATGAAAGAAATTAGTGTGACTCAGAATCTGGTGCTTTCCTAACATGTCAATCTCTAAACTCAAAATGCTGTCATTTTAGATAGTTCTCACTCTGAAACTGGATTTAAATGAATAGGAAATCAAGCCTGAAGGGGAACAGTGCACGGCGAGACGAGACCACGGCAAGGGACCTCCGTGTTCCTCCAAGACACTGAAATGGGAAGTGATTAACCTTTGGATAGTCTGCAGGGTGACTTGGTATTTGACCACACTGCTGAGGTTAACAAGTTTGCCACCTGTGGAAGAGCCAGGCCGGTGAGGGAGATGCTGTCTGCTGAGGGATTGGGGAGGGGGGTGTGCTGGCAGCGGGGGGCACCTGGAGCTCCCCCAACCCCTGCCTCATTCCCTAAGTCACCCACAGGGTCCCCCAAGGCCCCCACTTGGTGTCCTGCCAGAAGCACCTGCTGGGCCAGGCCCTGGCCACCCCCACTCCTGCTGGCGACCACAGTGGGCGCCTCAGGGGCTGCTGTCCTGTCCTGTTGCTGCCTTTGTCCACAGATGCAGAAATTCCGAGAGGAAGCAGCTCCTGTGCAGGAAGGAGGCCTATGCTAAGGCCAGCGCCTCGGTGACACTGTGACACAGAGCTGCGCAGGGCCCTGTCCTCCCTCTCTGCAGGCTGTAGAGGTGACGGCATTGGTCAGGACCTGCTCTTCCGGGAATTGCCAGTGCCCTGGTTTCAGCTTTGTGTTAAACAGAGTCCTTGGGTCCTTTCTTCAGCAAGCGCTGGAGAAAAGGACTCTCCGCTTCTCCTCTGGTCCTTTACCCACTGTCATCTTCTACCCTGGCAGGACAACAGATTCACCAGGGACCTGAGGAAATACTCACATTGGCACCACCCCATGCCAATGAAACTGGGGTCTCAGGTAAGGCCCTGGCAGCAGCATTCTTCAGAATTCTGCATCAGCAGATTCCAAGGTGCAGCTGGGGAAAGCCAGCGGCCCTAACCATGCCCAGCCCCTCAGTGCCCCGGGACTTGGGGGCAGCCTGTAGGTCCCAGAGGGCCCACTCCAGTCACAGTCACTTCCTCATGCTGCCTTATCAGCCCTGATCGGTCCCTCCTAGCCTGTGATTCAGCCCCCTCTCCACTGGGGAAAGAGAGCTCCCACCCCAGCTCTAGACCCAGTGTCGCCCCGGCCCCACCTTCTGTCCCTCTTGTGCTGTGGCCCTGGAGCCTCAGCAGACACTGGTGCAGTCAAGACACAGCTGAGCCTTGCTCCTCTCCTTGGCTCTTCCCTGGGCCTCACCCTCCTGGCCCCGGGTCTCCACCTTAACTTGGAAATGTGTACCTTTCCCTCTCTCAGGTAACTTGGATTGCCCGGCTTCCAAGTGTCTTCAGCAGTGCTGGCTGGAGGAACAAAGACTCTCAAGGGCGGGCCCTGCCTCACTCCCTCTGGCCCATCGGTGCCCAGCACTCCTACGCATGCTGGTGCCCATGTGTGCTTCCCCAGGACACCCGACTTTTCATGCACCTCTGTTCTTTCTAAAATCTGAGAAGCCTCATTCACTGTCTTCCTTCCAAATCTCCCGAGTGTCTGGGGGCTGCACAAACTCTGGCCACACTGGCCTTCTCCAGGGAAAGGTTCAGGTATTAAGGAGTTTTATGCCAGGCCCAAGCATCTCCCTGGGGATCAGAGTGACATCTTCAGCAAGCTCTAGCCGTGCTGCACTCTGAGACTCCCCTTTTTTTCCCATCATCTTCCCTGCAAATACTTCATACCTATCCAAGAGGATTAGAGCTGTTGGTTGGGGCACTTCCTGCCCAGCTTCCTTGCTGACCCCAGAACTGTCTGCAGGTCTGCTTCATCCCTGGGCTCCACGGATCTGGTGTGTCACCGCCATTGACACTCACGAATCAGCCCAAGTCCCAGGATCAAGTCAGTTCGTGATGTGGACTAATCCCAGGTGAGCCCCTAAGATGTACCTGATCAACTTGGGAATCACCGATCCAAGCATCCATGAGGTCACTACAATGACTGGGCCTCTGAGCGCCCCACAGAGCTCCCTGTAGTTATTTCTGAGAACACTCAGGGCATTGTCCCAGGAGTTCCTTGGACAGGTCCTGCTATGGGTTGAATTGTGTCTTCCACCAATCCTTATGTTGAAGTCCTAACCCCCAGGACCTCCGAATGTGATTTTATTTGGAAACAGAGTTGCTGCAGATGTAATTAGTTAAGATGAGGTCACACTGAGGCAGGGTGGGCCTCTTGTCCAATACAACTAGTTTCCTTATTTAAAGGTATGTTAGTCGGGGTTCTCCAGAGGGACAGAACTAATAGGATAGATGTACGTATGAAAGGGAGTTTATCAAGGAGATTTGACTCACACGATCACAAGGTAAAGTCCCACAATAGGCTGTCTGCAAGCTGAGAAGCCAGGAAGCCAGTGTTGGATCAGTCCTCAAAACCTCAAGAGTAGGGAAGCCTTCAGTCTGTGGTCAAAGGCCCAAGAGCCCCTGGTAAAGCACTGGGATAAGTCCAAGAGTCCAAAAGCTAAAGAACTTGGAGTCTGAGGTTCGAGGGCAGAAAGCTTCCAGCATGGGAGAAAGACGAAGGCCGGAAGACTCAGCAGGCCTGCTCTTCCATCCTCTCCTGCCTGCTTTATTCTAGCTATGCTGGCAGCTGATTAGATGGTGTCCACCCACACTGAGGGTGGGTCTGCCTCTCCCAGTCCACTGACTCAAATGTTACTCTCCTTTGGCGACACCCTCACAGACACACCCAGGAACAATACTTTGCATCCTTCGATCCAATCAAGTTGATATTCAATATTAACCATGACCAAAGGGGAAAGTGGGACAGAGACAAGCACACGGGGGAATGCCATGTGAAGATGAAGGGAGAGGTCAGGATGATGCTTCCATAAGGCACAGGATGCCAGAGATGGGCAGCAACCCCCAAGCTGGGGGACAGCATGGAACAGGTGCTTCCTCGAAGGATCAGAAGGTGCCAACCCTGCCGATACCTTGCCCTTGGACTTCTAGCTCCAGAACCACGAGACCACCCATTTCTGTTGTTTCAGCCCTGTATTCGTCTGTTCTCACACTGCTATAAAGAACTACTTGAGACTGGGTAATTTACAAAGAAAAGAGGTTTCATTGGTTCGTAGTTTCACAGGCTGTACAGGAAGCATGGCAGGGAGGCCTCAGGAACCTTTTAATCATGGCGGAAGGCGAAGGGGAAGCAGGCATGTCTCTCTCATGTGGCCAGAGCAGGAGGAAGAGAGTGAAGGGGGAGGTGCCACACACTTTTCAACAACCGAATCTTGTGAGAACTCCCTCACTATCACAAGAACAGCACCAAGGGGGAAAACCACACCCATGATCTATCACCTCCCGCCAGGCCTCTCCTCCGATACTGGGGATCACAGTTCCACATGGGATTTGGGTGGGGACACAGATCCAAACCATATGGAGCCTGCAGTCTGTGGTTCTGTTAGGGCAGCCTGATCAGAAGAATGCTGGCCCCCATGCCGCTCCCTTCCAGTCTCTGCCCAGCCACCCCCTCCACTCCTCCTGCCACATGGTTCTCAGGAGACCCTCGCTCTCTGGGCACAGCCTTCCTCTGACCCCACCACTAGGTTCCCCTTTGCCCCTGATCCTGAGCAAATAGGCCTTTAACTCCCGCCACCTGGAGACTGAGCTTGACCTCACAGGACTTGACTGGAACTGCAGGGGTGTGTGAGGAGGGAAGCCTGACCCAGACAGCCACTCCCCAAACAACTGTGACTCCTCTCACAGCTGAACACGTCACCTCCTGGATGCCCCTGCCTGCCCCGTGGGGCAGGGACCACCCCTCCCATGGTGAATGTCCACACCCTTTAGAATTCAGCCCAAGCCCATGAGTTCCACAAGAGGACAGGGTTTCCTACAGCCCGTCTCAGGCCTCCTGATCTGCTTTCCCCCACCAGGCCCAGCCTCTCTTCAGGAAGGCTGGGTGCTCTTCCCTGCGAGTGCCAGGGAACTCATGTCTGAAACAATAGTCCAACTCTGTCCTCTCCTGGAGTCTCAACCACTGTGTGTGAAAGATACAAGGTAGGGCATTGCCAGTCCACACCAGTCTGAAAGGAGGCACTGGGTTGAACAGTGTCCCCAAAAAGTTCAGGTTGAGGCCCAGCGCAGTGGCTCACGCCTGTAATCCTAGCACTTTGGGAGGCTGAGGCAGGCAGATCATCTGAGGTTAGGAATTCAAGACCAGCCTGGACAACATAGCAAAACCCCATCTCTACTAAAAACACAAAAATTAGACAGGCATGGTGGTGGGTGCCTGTTACCCCAGCTACTCAGAAGGCTGAGGGAGGAGAATGACTTGAACCCAGAAGGCAGAGGTTGCAGTGAGTTGAGATCATGCCACTGCACTCCAACCTGGGTGACAGAGCGAGACTCTTTCAAAACAACAACAAACCCAAAAGGTTCTTGTCTACCTAGTTCCTGTGAATGTGACCTTATTCGGGAACAGGGATTTTGCAGATGTCATCAAGGTAGATGAAGTCATACTCATGAATTCCTGGTTAGGGTGGGCCCCAAATCCAATGTGACTGGTGTCCTTGTAAGAAGAGGACACTTTGGACATAGAGACCCAAACACATTGGGAAGGCCATGTGACAACAAAGACAGGGATTACATCTGTAAGCCAAGGAACACCAAGGACTGCTGGGAGCCGCCAGCAGCTGGAGAGGCCAGGAAGGGTTCTTCTCCAGCCTTCAGAGGGAGTATGGCCCTGCCGACTCCTGGAGCGTGGATTCCAAACTCTAGCATTGAGAAAGAATGAATCAATGTTGCTCTAAGTCTGATCTGTGGGGCATTGCTACGGACGCTGTGGGAGACTCAGGCACAAGTCAGTAAGCCAGGGCTGTCCCTTTCACAGCTTTCCTCCCGAGTGAGCTTCTGTGGGTTAGGATGCTTTCACACGCACACAACCAACCCAACTCAGGTGGGTTAGGCAACAAAGGATCTATCCTACACCTCGAATGGCTTGATGAAAATAGATACGCATGCAGGTAACAATGATGAATGTCCATGAACATGGGGAGATGTGGGGGCCCAGGCAGTACATCTGTCCTCAGATGTCAGCTGTGATTACCTGGATGGGGGAGAGGAGAGCTGTAGAGAATCAGACAGAAGACTCTGCCTTTCAGCCTAAACATGTACATTCACCTTACTTCACGGCTTTCCTGGAACAAAACGGCTCTTCGCATCTGTGAACTGGAAGTGAGTTTTGTGCTGGAGTCAGCCCCAAAGAGGACATACAAGGTTTAGCGTCTTTTTTGAGACAAAAAGTTTCCCATGGAACCAGTATATTCTACCAAGATTTCAAAACTCTTTTTTTTTTACTTTTTATTTTTATTTTTTTAGATGGAGTCTGGCTCTGTCGCCCAGGCTGTGATTACAGATGCCCACCACCATGCCTGGCTACTTCTTGTAGTTTTAGTAGAGGTGGGGTTTCCCTATGTTGGTCAGGCTGCTCTCAAACTCCTGGCCTCAAGTGATCCACCTGCCTTGGCCTCCCAAAGTGCTGGGATTACAGGTGTGAGCCACCATGCCCAGCCAAGATTTCAAAACTCTTAGAACTGAGTTTTAGCCAGGACACCCAGCATGTATATGTGTGTGACCGTTTAAGAAGTCCTTGGTAAAATAATCCGGAATCATGCCTTCAAACTGTCATTCTCCAATTTCTTTCTTTCTTTTTTTTTTTTGAGACAGAGTCTCTGTCACTAGGCTAGAGTGCAGTAGTGTGATCTTAGCTCACTGCAACCTCCACCTCCCCAGTTCAAGTGATTCTCCGGACTCAACCTCCCAAGTAGCTGGGACTACAGGTGTGCGCCACCACACCCAGCTAATTTTTGTATTTTTATTACAGACGAGGTTTCACCATGTTGGCCAGGCTGGTCTCAAACTCCTGACCTCGTGATCCACCCACCTCCGCCTCCCAAAGTGCTGGGATTACAGGCATGAGCCACTGTGTCCGGCCTCCAATTCCTTTTTCAATGTATTTCTTCAGCATTGTCACTGAGATCTGTCTGTCCAGGTGGAGAAGCAGTTGGAGTGACAGCATGTGTCCTCAGGAGCATACCACAGAGCTATAAACATGACGAACTCTCGGGAGTCCAAAGACACCAGATATCCCAGGCTGGGCACACACATGGATGTGGTTGCAGTGAGAACCATAGACTCTTGCTTGAGTTTCCTCCTCCTGAGGAACAAAGGCCAAGAGTCCTGGACGCTTTAGCTCAAGGCCAACGAGCATGTGTCATATGCTAATTGATACCCATTTGTGACCTGGGAGCATGCTGTTTTGAGCAGCTGCATGTCTGTAGGAAACAATAAAGTGATTCATTTTTATGTGGCAACTTCAGTATTTGATATAAATTCTATCAATATGCCTTTGCCACTAAGCTCCTGCCTCTAATAGTTAACCATCTTCTACTGTAGTTGCAGCAAACGGAATCAATTGAGATTGAAAAATCAGATGTAAAAGAAAGTGGAAAACATGTCCTTTGTGGTTAATATTAATCTTGCAATTGATTTTTTTTTTTTTCTTTTAAGGAAGTCAGCCAAGAGCAGAGGAGACAATTAGGAGAAAAAGTGATTCACTGTATCCACAGCTTCAGAGGTCAAAAGGAGACAGAGCTGGCCTTGGTATTTGGCAGAGAGGAGAATCAAGAGGTTGGGCCTGCAGCCGCACAGAAACGCATCACATGAGACCTGGAGAGGGAGGAGGCAGAGAGCACGGGACAGTCAGGAGGACGGGCTGGGTGCCATGCTCTGCGGGAGGGAGGGAGGCTCCGGCCTCCATGCCTTGGCTCCCAGTACAGCACCTTCCTGTTCCTGGATTAGCTTCCTGGACCAGACACAACACTCAATGACCCCTTTTAGTCAAAAACCTCTCCAAGACCAGGCTATTCTCGGCCTGCTGCACTTCTGCTTGGGCTATCCCAGAAGCGATCCCTCTATCAGAGCCAAGAAGGCTGTGTGGCACCTCTGGGTAAGATCTGTGGGGTCACTCACCAGAGACCCCTGGCACTTAGCTCATCAGAAGAAGATGGCTGAGCCTAGAAGGTGCTGACAAAACAAAAAACAAAACAAGCCCCCTACTCCCAGAACTTTCTCAGGTCATCTCACCCTGGAATGATCCCAAGCAACCCCATGCCACCACTCCCCGACCTTCTAGGAACCTCAGTAAAGGAGAAATATGTTATTGATGTCTCCACTCCACAGCCATTGTCTCCCACGCGCCCACTATCTGCCTGGCACCGCTCGTCACGTTAGGGACACTTGGAAGGGAGTGCCTTCCAAGTCAAGGTGGTCAAAGAAGACCCTTCGGTTACTCTGTGGGGAGGCAACATCTGAGCTGAGGTCAGAACAGAGAAGGAGCTGACACGAGACTCTCGGAGGAAGCACAGCAGACCCAAACCCAAGAAGAGCGACTACGATGGGTCTAAATGGAGACCAGCCAGGCTCGCGCCGCAGGAAGGAAGCCGATGTGACTAGACCAGTGACTGTAACCGGAGGTGACTTTGCCTCCCAGGGGATATCTGGCAATGTCTGGAGACACTGTTGCTGTCGGCAGTGTGAGAGGATGCTAGTGGCAGCTAGCAGGTAGCAGCTAGAGATGGTACTAACTCTCTCACAATACATAGGACAGCACCCAACCAAAGAATGATCTGGACTGAAATGTGCCTGATGCTGAGGCTGAGAATCCTGGGGCCAGAGGGTGGAGTGAGGGCAAGAGGGCAAAAGCCCATGGCTGGGAGGTGGACAGATCACATAGGACCACAGGGGCCCTGATGAGGAGTTTGGGTTATATTCTAAAATGATGGAAGGCCACTGGAGACTTCCCCTTAGGAATCTGGCATGATGTGCACTAAAAATGATGACTCTGGTGGGAAATAGATGGCTGTGAGTGCATAATGGACCCTCCTACAGAAGTGCAAATGAGAGGTGATGGTAGCTTACAGGAGCTGTGGAGACAGACAGAAGTGGATGGCTGGGATATGTCTTTAAAAAAATGAGGCCGCGTGCGGTGGCTCACGCCCATAATCCCAGCAGTTTGGGAGGCCGAGGTGGGTGGATCACCTGAGGTCAGGAGTTCAAGAACAGCCTGACCAACATGGAGAAACCCTGTCTCTACTAAAATACAAAAATTAGCCAGGCATGGTGGCGGGTGCCTGTAATCCCAGCTACTTGGGAGGCTGAGGCAGGAGAACTGCTTGAACCCAGGAGGTGGAGATTGCAGTAAGCCGAGACCATGCCACTGCACTCCAGCCTGGGTGACAGAGCAAGACTTCATCTTGAAAAAAAAAAAAAGGAAAAGAAAAAAGAAACAGACTTGTCAATGAATTGGCTGTGCAGAGTCAGAGTAGGGAGGGAAAAAGGAATCAAGGATGATCCCTGGGATTTAGGGCAGAGCAAATGAGTGGATAATGGTGACATTTTTGTGATGAAAAAGACTATGGGAGAAATAGTTTGGAGTAGCAAACCGGGAGTTCTGTTTTGGATGGGATGTGTTTGTGATGCCTATTACATATTCACAGGCAGAAAGACAGTAGACACTGGGCTAGCACCAGACAGATGGTATTTAAAGTACATAAGAGACACTGAAATCCACCAACAGTGTACCAGTCTATGCCAGACTACTTAAACAATACTAAATTCAACATCAAAGAAGAATAGAGGAAGATATGTTCCTCTTATTGTTTGCCTGGAAAAAGTTCCTTAAGATCTAATCATTTTTGATTCTTAGAAGAAGAATTATTTTAAGGAGGCAGGACAATTCTCACTTACATGTGACCTAGGAAGATGTAAAAAATGCAGAATCATCCAGTAGAAGCCGTTAGGAATCAGGGCTGAGAACCTGAACTTCTTGCTAGCATCCACACTTCACATGCCTGAAACACCTGTTCCCTGGCGGGGGTGCCATTACCCCACTTCTCCATGGGCCACTTCCCAAACATCCCCTAAGAACCACTGGAGAATGTGCCCCTATGTGAAGCCGCCTCTGTTCCTGAGCTGGGTGGCTGTTCTCCTTTCTGTGCATGTGAGACACTTTGAAATTAAACCTTTCCACAGGCCAGGCCTGTGCTAATGACATCAGGTACACTGTTTCACTGAATTGATGATGGTGTATTGTGAATCCCAGACAGATAAAGTCACCAAAGCACTGGGAGGTTACACTGCCAAGATCGCTGACTCGGGGCTGTTACCACAAAAGTACCTTAACATACTGGATGGCCCAGAAACAACAGAAATTTATTGCTCACAGTTCTGGAGGCTGGGCGTCAGCAGATTCGGTATCTGGTGAGGTCCTACTTTTCTGGTTCAGAGATGGCACCTTTCCTGTGTCCTCACACATTGGAAGAGGCAAGGCAGTTCCCTTGCACCTCTTTTATAAGGGCACTAATCCCATTCATAAGGGCAGATCTGTCATAATTGATCACCTCCCAAAGGTCCCCACCTCAAAATACCATTACATTGGTGATCAGATTTCAACATACGAATTTTAGACGGGACACAAAGATTCAGACCACGGCAGTCACCTAGTAATTAGGGAAGCACCAGGATTTGAACTCAGAGCTGTCTGCTCCAGAACCCTTGGCTCCTATAATTTTTTTAAAATGACGTTTACTCTAATAGACTGTGAAATGCTTGAGCAACAAAATATGCCAAGCTGAGTTCAAGGAGAACACCAGCGTCCTACGTTTTGCAAAGTACCACCTATGTGGAACTCATCTTAACATTCTACATCTTACTATGAACTTGCAGCTACTAGATTAAAGAGTCCATAAACCAGGTCATCGAAATCTTCTGTCCATCATCAGCCACTAAAGGAGCATTTGCAAAGGGTAAGAATAAAATGTTGATTTTCCTTCTCGAAGCTGAGCTGTTTAACCCTTTAAAAATCATCCAATGCTACACCAGAATTTTCTCTTCACTCAACTTCTTTTTTCTTCCAAAAGGAAAAAAAATTTACATTACACTTCCGTTTGTGGTAGGTGCTTTGACCTTAGCACTCTCCTCCACTCTTGCCCCACTGCCCTGGGCCCACCCACCCTTCACCAGTGTTATAGGGGCTGCACCCACCCTCACCTGAAATCCAAAGCTACTTCTTCCTATGCTGCAGAAAGGAACGGCCTCAGCTCTCTACCTCCTGCTCCAATTGTTCATAACCTCTAATCAAGATAATAGCAAAGGGGGCCAGGCACGGTGGTTCACACCTGTAATCCCAGCACTTTGGGAGGCCAAGTTGGGGCGGGGGTGCAGATCACTTGAGGCTAGTTCAAGACCAGCCTGGCTAATATGACAAAACCCCGTCTCTACTAAAAATACAAAAATTAGCTGGACATGGTGGTGCACACCTGTAATCTCATCTACTCAGGAGACTGAGACGCAAGAATTGCTTGAACCCCAGAGAGGGAAGTTGCAGTGAGCTGCGATTGTGCCACTGCACTCTAGCCTGGGTGACAGAGTGAGACTCTGTTTCAAAAAAATAAAAAAGATAATGGCAAAGATGTTTATGAGTCTGTTCTCACGCTGCTATGAAGAAATACCCGAGACTGGATAATTTATAAAGAAAACAGGTTTAATTGACTCACAGTTCCACATGGCTAGGGAAGCCTCAGGAAACTTACAATCACGGCAGAAGGCACCACCTCCCACGGCAGCAAGAGCGAGAATAAGCGCCAGCAGGGGAAAGGCCAGATGCTTATAAAACCATCAGATCTCGTGAGAACTCACTCACTATCACGAGAACAGCACAGGGGACATCACCCCCGTGATTCAATTACCTCCACCTGGTCCCTCCCATGACAGGTGAGGATTATGGGAATTACAAATCAATATGAGATTTTGGGTGGGGACACAGTTAAACCCCATCAATGTTCAATGAAGTGTTATTTACAATAGCAAAAAGCTGAAAACCATATAAATGCATTATTAATATGCTTGAATACATAGCAATTCTGTTAGGTGAATTTGGGAATATTAAGAATTTTTAAGAAAAAGGGAAGACGCACAACGAAATTTCAAAAAGGATATAAAATACAGCATAATCACAATTATTTTAAAATGGTGCTTAGCAAAAAAGCTGGACAGGCACGGTGGCTCAGGCCTGTAATCCCAGCAGTTTAGGAGGCCAAGACGGGTGGATCCAGAGGTCAGGAGATGGAGACCATCCTGGCTAACACGGTGAAACCCCGTCTCAACTAAAAATACAAAAAATTAGTTGGGCGTGGTGGCGGGCGCCTGTAGTCCCAGCTACTCGGGAGGCTGAGGCAGGAGAATGGCGTGAACCCGGGAGGCGGAGCTTGCAGTGAACTGAGATTGCACCACTGCACTCCAGCTTGGGTGACAGAGCAAGATTCCATCTCAACAACAACAACAACAAAAAAAAAAAAAAAAAAAAAGAAAGAAAAAAGAAAGAAAGAAAAAAAAAGCTGGACAAAAATTAAACAATGGTAATAGGTTTATCTCTAGACTGTGAGGCCAGGAGCCGTCTTTTCTTCTTCCTGAATGTTTCTACCTTTTCCAGCTTTTCTGTGTGCATTATTTTATAGTTGGGAAAAGCACTATTGGTTATATTTTTAAATGTGTCTGTACCTTCTGGGGCAAATAAGGCTTTGTTCCATTTCCAGCGCCTGTGTAAAGATGGTTAGTCATATCTGGTGCTAAATAAGAAGGGTGCCAATGAAAAAGAATGGGGTCACATTGTTCGCAAAGCTGGTGCATTCTTTTTTACATACAATTATGCTGGAAGCTTGTAATGTGCCAGGCACAGAGGGAGCCCCTGAGATAAGTTAGTAAGGCAGGGTCACGCTCCCAAGAATCTTACAAGATGAGGAGTGCCCACTTAAAATCCTGAAACGAAAAAAAAAAAAAAAAAAGCTTCATAAGGATGGACGAAAATCCTTAAAGAAGATGAATACTTTCCTTTCATTACCATTAAAAAAAAAACAAAAAAACAAAAACAAAAAAATTTCCAGGGATTTAAACAAACAATCTTGACCAAATGTAAAACAGTGATAACCTAAATGGGGTCCCAAATAGTTTTCCAAAACCTGTTCACTACCTTCTAGAGGGCTGGCTGTAAATCTCCAGCTTCCCTTTCAAATCCGCTCCCAGGAAGGGAATGGAAGATACTGCAACCTTCCCAAATATGGTTTGTGCTCAAGCCTTACCTCCGGGTCACATTTCCTCCTTCTATCGAAAGGCAGTTCCCCCCCCCCCATAAATGTCGCTGTGTTTAACAGGTCTTACCTTCCACAGTAATGAACTGGAGATCTCTCCAAGCATGCTCTGTAATCTGAATTGTGACATCTTGGATCCTCCCCAACATACAGACCAATCTCCCTCCCACTTGCTCTCCTGGAGAGTCTCCTTTTCCCTGGACTTCCCTGGGACAGTGATGCCATAATTCCGTCACTAGCAAAAGATCTAGACACACACACACACACACACACACACACACACACACACACCACTAAAGCCCTCTTTCTTTTCATTTTAAGCTAAATTTTGCCAAGTCACATCCATCTAGAATGAAAAGGTCCCAAACTACCCAAAGTGCTGGCTTCCTCAGCACTGAAGCAGACAGTTCCGTGCAGCGTGCAGCAGAGGGCTGCTCTCCTCTCCCTAAACTCAAGCTCCTGGGGATGAACCTATGGGTGTCCATCCCTGGGGCTGTGCCCTGGGGAACAGGGATGTCCTGGAAGCATGAATAACAGGGCTGGAAACGACTCCAAGTCCCTGCATCCAAAGCTCCCTTCACAGACAAAGGTGCATGAGTTCAAGGGGGTTGTCCAAATTCCCACTGCTGGGGTCACAGTGACAAAGGCTCTCTCCTTTGACCAAACTTGAGTCAGGCTGCCAAGTCCTCTTTCTGACAAATCCCTGACCTTGGCTCATTTAGTCCAGTTTTAGCAAGAATGCAGGCAGGCAGGTTTAGCAGCAAATGTTTCACCCTTGTTCTGACCACTCCTGATGTTTGACCAAATTCCTCCTCCCCACCCTGTAGGGCAGATGCACCTAACAGCAATAACTCAACCCTGAGAATGACTCGATGGTCTTAAGGAATGTGTGTTCTAAGTTCTGAGCTAAGGAATCCAGGAGTGGCTGCCCGGAGATTCACTCATCTCTGAAAGATGTCCAGCCCCCTGGCCCACCCCTTGGAATGGCAGGCGGTACAGGGGATTAAGGCCCTTTGTTTTGGGTTAAATGAATGTTGCCAGGTGGAGGTTGCCAGGTAGAGGTTGCTAAGTGAAAAAGGAATATAACCTGCATGCTTCTTACACATGAGAGCCATCTTCCTGCCCAGCTTGGGGCTCCTGGACAGCCCTGTATGTGAGTCCCCAGTAAACCCTATGTCTCCTTAACTGGCTTCAGGTCTGTTCCTCAGCCTCTTGGACATGGCACCATCCCTACTGGAGTTAACAGGGGTTCTGCACGACAACCCTCAAATTTTTTTACTTTGGGAGACAGGATCTTGCCTTGTAACCCACGGTGGAGGGCAGTGTCGTGATCGTGGCTCACTGCAGCCTCGACCTCCTGGGCTCAAGTACCGTGCCCAGCTTTTTTTTTTTTTTGCGGGGGGCGCGGAAGGGTAGAGACGGGGTCTCACTTTTTTGCCCAGGCTGGTCTCAAACGCCTGGCCTCAAGTGATCCTTGATTATAAAGTACTGGGATTACAGGCGTGAGATCCCGTGCCAGCCCAGTCATGACATCTTATCACCTGGCCTGCCTTCGGCAAGAATTCTGTCGTGTCGTTGGCCAGAATCCCCTGTATTCCTGATGTTTCCTCTTAACTTTCCATCCGCTCATCTGCAGCCTGGCTGCCAGGTTAGAAATCCCCATTTCTCCTCGTATTCAGAGCATCGTGTTCACTGATGTTGCCTGGCCTTGGCCTCCATCTCACACAATCTTCCCCTGCATCACTGAGCTCTAGCCACGCCACCCTCCCCGGGGCGCCTGAGCGTGCCCAGTTTGCAGCCAGGAGGACCTCCCTGCACGGCCTCAGGCCGGGAGGATGAACTGCGCACGCGCAGCCCGCCTTCCCTCCTTCGGGAGCCCGGGCCCCCTGCAGGGGGCGCTCTCTGGTTGCGGGGGCAAGTCTGACTGACTCAGGCTCGCAGTCATTAGCCCACTCACCGGCGACACAGGGCGCAGCCTCCATCGCCAGCCTTAAGACACACACGCAATCTTGTCGCCCTCTTCTGCTTATTTCTCTGCCTTGTTCTGCTCTTGGTCAGACGCTGGGGCGAGGAGAGAGGGACGCTCTTTTTGGCCTACACCCCTAGAGCGTCCCGGCCCTTGCTTCCTGGCCCTTGCAGAGGTCACTGCAGTCGCCTCTGCTTGAAATTCCTTCCCTTCCTCCAGATCCTAATCTGACTTCTTTTCAGCCAGGTCTTAGGTCGGATATCACTCTCAATCACTTGGCCTCTTCTGTTTCCTTCATATCTTTTTTTGCAATCTGAAATATAATCGTGTTAATTTTAAAAAGTGTATTTATTCCTGGTCCATCTTCTCCATCGGGAGGCGCTGCCTGAAGCCATTGGCCTTCTCTGACCTCCTTCCCACTAACCTCAGGGGCTGGAATGGTGTCTGGAATAGAGGAGGTGCTTAGTGGGTCGGTTCTCCGTGCTGAAAGTAGGCAAACAGCCAAAATAAATATCCCACCCTTACCCACCTCCCCAGGAGACACATTAGAGGGCTCCTGCTGGCTCAAAAGAAAAGGTGGATAGACAGTAACAACAGGGACAGGCCCCGAGGAAACTAGGCCGCCCCTCCATGCACAGACCCTCCTGTGGGCACGCCCCACCGGGGCACAAGGCGCTGGCAGTGTTCTGGTGCCATGTTCTTCATTCAGTGTGCACTGGCAACCCAGGAGCACCGGCCACCTGAGGACAGCCCCCAGGGCAAGACAGGGACCAAAACAAACAGAAACAGAGACAATTCAAGGAGCGAAACCCAAAACACCTATTACCAGTTAATATCCTCATACAGGAAAAGACAGGATGCTAGGAAAAAAGATTCAGAGAACTGTAAAAAGCACCTGGAAATTAAAATATGATAGAAGAGATTTTTAAAGTGATTTGGAAGATAAAGTAAGGTTATCTCTCAGAAAGACAAAAGGGACATAAAGATAAGAAAACTTGAGGATTATCCATAGTAGTCCAATGTGAGCTATAAATATCTCGATAGGACAGGGGTTGATAAACTTTTTCTGTAAATGGCCAGATAGTAAATATTTTAGACATTGTGGGACAGACATTGTGGGCCTTACAGCCTCTGTCCCGGCTACTCAGTTCTGCCACTGTAACACAAAAGCAGCTGTAGAGAACATGTAAATAATAAAGTTTTGTTGGAACACAACACATAGTTGTGCAGATAAAATTTTACCGAAACACAATCATTGTATCAGTCTCATACTCATCAGTGGAAGCAGGAAGCAGTGCTGTGAAATTTTTGAAGGAAAAGAGTTCCAGCCAGAATTCTATGCTCAACCACACATCCGTCAAGTGTTATGGAAAAACAAAGATATCTTCAGACGGGTAGGGGCTCACGAAATTGACTTCCTACGCGTATTTTCTAAGGAAGTTACTGGAGATTGTTTCCCGGTAAAATGAAGGGGTACACCAAGAAAGAATAAAATACAAATGCAGGGACAGGCGATCCAGTAAAGGAGATGGGCAAAGAAAATTCCCAGGAAGTGAGAAGGGAAGCACAAGGATGACAGCTTAGTAGCAATCCTGGGGAGGAAAAGGCTAGACCGGACAGGGAGACAGAGGTGCCAGAGGGATGTCACTAACAAAAAGAGGAATAATCCATCCAGGCGTGGTGGCTCACGCCTGTAATCCCAGCACTTTGGGAGGCCAAGACGGGCGGATCACCTGAAGTCAGGAGCTCGAGACCAGTCTGGCCAACATGATAAAACCCCATCTCTACCAAAAATACAGAAATTAGCCGGGCGTGGCGCCATGTGCCTATAATCCCAGCTATTCGGGAGGCTGAGGCACAAGAATCTCTTGAATCTGGGAGGGGAGATTGCAGTGAGCCGAGATTGTGCCACTGCATCCAGCCAGGGTGACAGCGTGAGACTCCGTCTTAACAAAAAAAAAAAAAAAAAAAAAAAAAAAAAAAGAAAAGAAAGAAAAAGAGGAATAATTTAATTCATAGATTGTTGAATGTGTTTGAACATATTTATACTTCTGATGGAGAGGTCAGGGGATAAGTGAAAATTACATAGAAGATCAAGAGAGCAAAAACAAACAAAAAAACAAAAAACAGGCAAGTATTAACTCCAAAACAAATAAAAACCTGTACAGAAAAGGAGATAGAATCAAAATGCACTACCTGGCTCAGCCACGGATATTTACATATTCACAATGATACAAACACTGATTATTGATCTAACAAAATATGACTTAACAATGTCAGGAGGACAGGAGAAAAGGATGTGTGTGCATGGGGCAAGGGGGGTGAGAGCACAAAATCCTCATAGAGGGAAGGTAATAAGCACGAAAACAAAAAAATGAAGAGCTGGTGATCAAAGCCTTTCTGGTTGGGGTGAACTGCACAAGAACAGCTGAAAGAGGCTGCCCTGGAGGACTGGGAGCCAGGGAGGATGAGAGAGGGAGGGAGGGAGAGATGCTTCTCTTTCCAGGCACACTCAACTGTTGGGCTTTAAAAACAATTTACATGTATACTTTGATGTAGATAAAGGTGAACGATAAAAAAGAAGAGACAGAGCAGCAGCACTGGAGGAAAAACTGCAAACAAGCAGCAGCATGAAAGAGATGCTCCCGTGGGACCCGTGCACGCTTTGGGACAGCAGGAGCAGGGCATGGTGGGGGTGACAGGGCGAGCAGCCAACTTGGTGGGTGTCAGACCTTCAGGGCTGAAATCCTCAAAGTCCTGGGGGAACTGGGACAAGTTGGGTACCCTGGCTGGGGAGAGTGCTGATGGTGGGAAGGTGGCCAGGTAGATTAGTCTGTTCTCTCACTGTTCTCAAGAAATACCTGAGACTGGGTACTTTATAAAGAAAAGAGCTTTCCTTGGCTCATGGTTTTGCAGGCTGTATGGGAAGCACAGTGGCTTCTGCTTCTGGGGAAGCCTCAAGAAACAATTATGGTGAAAGGCAAAGGGGAAGCAGGTGCGTCTTACATGGCCAGAGCAGGAAAATAAAGAGGGGGAAAGTGCTACACACTTAAACGACCATCTCTCACCACAGCCCACTCCCTCACTTTCATGAGAACAGCACCAGGGGATGGTGCTATGAGAACTGCGCCCCCAGGATCCAGTCACCCCTCACCAGGCCCCACCTCCAACACACAGGATTACAATTCCGCATGAGATTTGCTGGGGACACAGATGCAAACCATATCACCCAGGGTCAAATTGGGGTAGTCTTTTGTGCTATACTGAAGATTTGCATTTTCACTTGGATGTGAGAAGAAGCAACTCAGAGATTTAGGTGGGAGAAAAACATGATGGGATCAGTGTTTTAGGAAGATTTCTTGGGCAGTCTTGTGGAGGACAAGACCTGAGGGAAAAGAAAGAAAAGCGACAGAGGCTTGGAGAAGCCCCAGGAATCTGTTCCAAAACCCTGGGAGATAACTGAGCGTCCCAATAAAACCCGTAGTAAATGTAGGGGAGAGATGAGACGAGGCACTCATGGGGGTGTTCGGGAAGTAGAGTTGACAGGACTTGGCGACAGATGATGGGCAGGTGGGGATGAAGCGGGTGGAGCCTGGAGGTTGGCGAGTGGTGTGGGGGCGGCTTCCCGGCACCAACCTTGCTGGAGGAGAGGGGCTCTGCGTCCCTGGGTTTGTGGTGCCCAAGGGGAGGGGAGTGTCCAGAAGGAGGATGGGTCTGGCTGCAGCCGTGGGAGTGACCCAGTGGCCCAGGAAGCACCGCTAATGTGAAGGGGAGGTGAAGGGGAGGGCTCTAGGGCCCCCTTCAGGATCAGGCAGGGAGAGCCCGGAAAATGAGGCGTGGAAGTAGCAGCTCCAAGTCAGACCAAAGGTCAAACAAAAGCTGGCGAAACAAGAGGGAGGGGACAGGCTACCAAAGGCTGAAACAGGTCCCTGAAGTCCCTGAAGGCGTCGGTGTCTGTGGGGAGACCACAGAGGTGGCTGAAGGAGTGCACGGCAAAGCCGCGGGCAGGGACGGTGCCTGCCTGGGAAGCGGGTCAACACGGGCGGGGAAGTGGGAAGAGCTAGGCCGGACTAAGGTACATGTGAGAAGGTTTTATTTAAATTTTTGTAAACGAGATGAATCCTGCACTAATTTCAGGTTGCAGAAGTGTCAGAAAGAGGCAGGGGGAGGTAGTCAGAGGATGAACACTTTCTCCGAGACAGGGGAGTGCAGGGAAGAGACGGGAGTGCAGGGAAGGGCAGGGCCTCCTTTCCTCGAAGGAGGTTTGAGAACAGGGGGGTAAATGGTGCCTGTGAGGTGTGGAAGGGACAAGTGCAAGGGTGGCTGAGCAGCCCTGGGACTCAGTGGGGACTTAGGCTGGAAGTCTCTGGACAGCACCCACCTCCATGGCCCTAGGCAGAAGAGGGCAAAAGACTGGGCCCATGTCAAGGATAAGCCCCTCGAGCCCCTAAGGCTGCTTCTAGCAAAAGCATGGCTGAAGCGAGGCCACTCAGACTCACGGAGGGGCTTGCTCAGCCCCAGGCGTCCTCCCTCCCGTCTTCACTCAAGATGCCAGGGCCTTCTGCCCCCATTGCTGATGGGCATGTGGCCCGTTCTCAGGGTGCTAGAAAGGGGGGTGCACAGAGCAGGGTAAGGGTTCCTGCAGCAGAGGCAGCCAGGAGGCAAGCGTGCTGGATGGGAACGAGGGATGGCCGACGGTATCCACCTTCCCCACGCGTGTACCACTGAAAGTGGATCAAAATCAAACCTGCTCATTCAAGAAAAGCAGCTGGGAAATGGTTTCCATGGTGTTCGGTGCACAGCACACAGCAGCATTGGCCCTGCTCCCCCTCAGCGCCCCAAGTTTAGTCTTAGTGACTGTAAGTGCAGCACAGGGTCACTCTTATCTGCTCCTGTGTCGTCTGCACTCAGCACACGTGGAGGGGCTCATTCTCTGCAGAGCCTCCTGGGTGTTGCCGCGCGATGGCTAAGGGCGCTCCACCCAAGAACGAGCCTGTCTGGGTGGCGGGGAGGAGCAGCTTGCGGGATGTGGACATTTGCTCTTCTTCGTTCACTGGTGATGGGAAGTATTATCCTTCAGAAGGCCAGCAGATGGGAGAGCCTGGAGGTCACCGCTGGACAGTAAGAACTTGGTACTGAGCCGGTTCTCAGGGGTCACACTGCAGGGCTGGGGTTTAGAGGCCCTTTGGAGCTCTGGGTTGGCCATGAGCAGTATGTGCGGGGTTTGGCCCTCCCCACCCCACTCTCTCACTCCACTGTGTTTGTTGGTTCAAAGTCTCCCTAGTACATTGTCATCTTTTAAACTGTGGTTTTATTATCCATCTCTGGGAGCCTCTCCCACTGCACTCTGCCCAGAGTGAGTGCTCCACTTATTCATGGAGGTGCTCACCAGTTTAGGAAGGGGCACCAAGGAGCCTCTATCTTTGGATCGCCAGCAGGAATAAACACACCACCAACTCAGCAGAATGGCACAGTGTATATTCTGCCTAGAAATGAGGCCGGGCGCGGTGGCTCAAGCCTGTAATCCCAGCACTTTGGGAGGCCGAGACGGGCGGATCACGAGGTCAGGAGATCGAGACCATCCTGGCTAACATGGTGAAACCCCGTCTCTACTAAAATACAAAAAACTAGCCAGGGGAGGTGGCGGGCGCCTGTAGTCCCAGCTACTCAGGAGGCTGAGGCAGGAGAATGGCGTGAACCCGGGAGGCGGAGCTTGCAGTGAGCCGAGATTGCGCCACTGCACTCCAGTCTGGGCGACAGAGCGAGACTCCGCCTCAAAAAAAAAAAAAAAAAAAAAGAAATGGGTCTGAGGTCAACTCTTGAGATGGCGTCTGCTGTGTGATGCTGAGACTAGAACAGAATGGAAAGGAAACAGCCTTCTCTGGTCAACCAGCTCTTCTTGGCCATGTCCATCCACTGTCCTTTCTCTCCCCCCATACCCCATCGTCCTTTAGGAAATGTCCCAGGAATAGTGACAGAATACACACCCAACACACCGGAATCTAAGGAATGTAACAAAATGTAAATTTGAAACCTGGAGGACTCACAAAACTTTACATCCTTATTTGCAAACGACACACACAGGAGACATTGTGACACATGTCTGCTGACGTTTTTAGGAAAAAAATCCTAATGGGCTTAACTTGTGAGGGATGGTGGTTTCAGTATATTGCTGTTCGTAAGGA
The DNA here is from genome assembly GCF_001698545.2 of Rhinopithecus bieti. Lineage (NCBI taxonomy): Eukaryota > Metazoa > Chordata > Mammalia > Primates > Cercopithecidae > Rhinopithecus > Rhinopithecus bieti. Next base: position 3,503,039 of record NW_016804196.1, on the reverse strand, counting down.
AGAAGTATGGCTTGTGGTTTGTAGGGTGTGCAGTGATGTGACACATTTAAAGAAGCCATTTTTAACCATCTGAAATGCTCTAGGAGGCGGCGTATTTGAGTAGTTCTTAAACAGTATTATAGATCATAAGGCAAATAAAAGACATTTACTTTTTGTGCTTGATTTATTCCTGGCTTACAGGGCAATTTCTATTAGTGAAAACTAGTTTAAGAACCTTTGAATGTTAATTGTGGAGCAGTTTTCTTGAAAACTCAGAAAACAAATAACTTATAAATGAGTTCAAGAAAAGTCAGCATCTGGAGGTGTAGCATTTGGGAAAACCATCTTCGTTGCCATTTCAACTTTCTCTCAATAGGTAAGATTGGTAATTAGGGGAAAGTGCCAGCTTACCAGAATGGAATAAGACCTAAGAAACAGAATGACAAGAAAGTACCTGTGATTTCAGTGAAGGCAGTTTTCCTTCCTTGTCCTTAGAAAAGCGGAGGAATGACAATGAGAGCAACTCCAGTCACCAGCAGGTGGAAGAAAATTCTCCAAGTGTTCTGTTGCTTCCTCCTCTGAACAGGATAGAAGAACACTGTGTTTCTGACTGGGCATAAAATGAAGGGACTAATGAACCGAAGTTCGAGAAATGCTGTGCTTGTTTATGGGTACTCACATCAGAGCTGGGGACAGCAAAGCCTCCTGCTTTCTATCACACACCCCAGAAAATGGACGGCCGTCTTGGGGACCCATCTGCCCATTTCCTTGGCAGTGTTCAACCTTAGTTTTCCAGAAGGAACAGGACAATATATGGGGCCTCCACACTGGCTTCTGCCATTCGTGTGGGCTTTAGGCCATCCTCATGCTGGCTCACACCCTCATGAGGTTAGCACAGCAACCTCCACACCAAGCCATTTTCTCAAGGCCCCATGCTGGTGAGGCACAGTCATGCAAGGTAACCAGCTTTTTACTGGTGTTTCCTAAACACGCTGAATGAACGGACACAGTGAAGCAGGTGGGTGTGAGCGGTGGAGTCTGCTTTCCATTACCAGCCCAAAGCTTTGTCTGCTGGATGTAATTCCTACATTCTAGTACTGATTCGCTGTACTAGGTCGGAACTTTGTTGTAATTTTGGTGCTGAGTGGGGTGAGGCTTAGGGGGAAAAAAACCACCTTAGAGCCGTCTTTCAAATACATAGCAATAAGAATCAGTTCACAACAGATAAATGACAATATTGAAATAAGAGTTTCCATAGACTAGTTTGTACAGTATGAGTCAGGGATGCACTGAAAGGAAAATGAAATGCAACAAACAAGAGAAGCCCATTTTCTCCATCATTACCAGTGCTTTTCCTTCTATAACAACTTCAATAATGCCTTAAGAGTTTCCCATTTTTAAAAAGGTACTTTTTTCTTTTTTTTAAAGAGACGGGGGGCTTGCTGTGTTGCCCGGGCTGGCCTTGAACTCGTGGGCTCAAGTGATCCTCCAGCCTCAGACTCCCGAGTCGCTGGGACTAACTTCAGGCCCACAGTACCATACCTGGCTTAAAAGGTGCTTTTGCTGCATTCCCCATTATTTTCTTTCAGATCCCCTTAGTTCCTTCATTTGTAACAATGACAATATTTACACGTATTTAGTATTTAGCATTTAAATTACTTCAAATACATGACCTAATTTGATTGCTTGAGAGGTAGGTAAGGCAGATACCAGAAATCCACACTTTATAGAAATTCTATCTGTTTTAGGATGAGTTCACGTCCTTTGCAGGAACATGTATAAAGCTAGAAACCATCATTCTGAGCAAACTGTCACAAGGACAGAAAACCAAACACCTCATGTTCTCACTCATAGATGGGAATTGAACAATGAGATCACTTGGACACAGGGCGGGGAACATCACACACCAGGGTCCATTGTGGGGTGGGGGGCCGGGGAGGGATAGCATTAGGAGATATACCTAATGTTAATGACGAGTTAATGGGTGCAGCACACCAACATGGCACATGTATACACATGCAACAAACCTGCACGTTGTGCACATGCACCCTAGAACTTAAAGTNAGTGATCCTCCAGCCTCAGACTCCCGAGTCGCTGGGACTAACTTCAGGCCCACAGAACCATACCTGGCTTAAAAAGGTGCTTTTGCTGCATTCCCCATTATTTTCTTTCAGATCCCCCTTAGTTCCTTCATTTGTAACAATGACAATATTTACACGTATTTAGTATTTAGCATTTAAATTACTTCAAATACATGACCTAATTTGATTGCTTGAGAGGTAGGTAAGGCAGATACCAGAAATCCACACTTTATAGAAATTCTATCTGTTTTTAGGATGAGTTCACGTCCTTTGCAGGAACATGTATAAAGCTAGAAACCATCATTCTGAGCAAACTGTCACAAGGACAGAAAACCAAACACCTCATGTTCTCACTCATAGATGGGAATTGAACAATGAGATCACTTGGACACAGGGCGGGGAACATCACACACCAGGGTCCATTGTGGGGTGGGGGGCCGGGGGAGGGATAGCATTAGGAGATATACCTAATGTTAATGACGAGTTAATGGGTGCAGCACACCAACATGGCACATGTATACACATGCAACAAACCTGCACGTTGTGCACATGCCCCCTAGAAATTAAAATTTAAAATAAAAAATAAAAAAAAAATTTTTTTTTTTTTTTTTTTTTTTGAGACAGAGTCTTTATCACCCAGGCTGGAATGCAGTGGCATGATCTCGGCTCATTGTAACCTCCGCCTCCTGGGTTCAAGCAATTCTGCCTCAGCCTCCCGAGTAGCTGGAATTATAGGCATGCACCACCGCACCTGGCTAATTTTTGTATTTTTAGTAGAGACAGGATTTCAGTATGTTGGCCAGACTGGTCTCGAACTCCTGACCTCAGGTGATCCACCCGCCTCGGCCTCCCTAAGTGCTGGGATTACAGGCATGAACCACTGTGCCTGGCTTGAAATTCTATCTTCTCATACCATGTCAGGAATGAACTTAAAACACCCTTTGATGAATGTTCACATGATCAAATGGAATTCTTCTCTCCCCTGCAGTGCCAGTAGTGAGGGACTCTCAGGTGTTATCCTATAAGGTCCAAAACATGTTAACAGATGCTTTGGGTTTCGGTTTTTTTAACCGTGGAGAAAAGGGAATTGGAAATTAGATGGATGTTGAAGACAGACTTCTCTCCCAGCAAAACTATATGATTCTGGTTACACATCTTAATATTTCTGCATGTCAATTTCCCAAGGAAAATCAGGCTCATCACAGGAACCAGCTGTCATCACTTCTACTGTCTTAAAAAGGGGAAACAAAAGCGGAAACACAGCTTCTCTGCTATACTTGCCAGTGGTATAGGAGATTGCTATCATGTGTTTAGGAACATACAGTGATAAGAAACTTAAACACTTGTTTCTTCTGGGAAAGTGAAGAAAGGATAAAGAAGAGTGAAGCTCATTTCCACCCAAAGTCTAAGCTTACCAGCAGGTGGTGCTGTGACAAAAGCAATCAAGAGAAACCAAGGCAGGCAGGTGGGGTTTCTGGGCGCCAGAGATTGGCTCTGCTACCTCTCATCAAAGCCAGTGTTCGGGAGCGGGAGGGAAGGGCAGGAAGCTTGAGGGCAGCACAGGGCGCGCAGCACGCGCTGGATCCAACACCAAACAGTTTCAAGGGTCCTTGATCGGGGGCTCTTCTGGCAAGGCTCACCAGAGCTCTCCCCTTCTGCCTTCATTTCTTCCTTTCTTTCCCCCCAAAGCCCTTTCCTAATTACCTGGATTTCCAGCAGGAAGCAGGGAATAGAGCAGGCGGGGATGCCCTTCTCCTTAACACTTACCCTGCAGACACTGTGGCTTCAGGGATCTTCAAATATTAAGGACTTTAATATTCAGAAAACACTTTCAGTTGTATAAGATAAGCAGCTCTACATATACTATTAGATGCTATCTGGATAAACAGAAATGCAAAGAAACTCCTCAGAAATAACTGAGGCAGCTCCCATGCAAGAGCATGGAGACCTATCAGTAAGTCTGTGCCACTTTGGTCACTCATCATGTGCTCGACTGAATTAGCTTTTCATCTAAATGCCCTACTTACCCCAAGCCTCCAAAGGGCAGAGTCTCACTCCGTATCTCCAAGGTGCCTTACATGTAGTATGTGCACAATGGGACCGTAAGAGACAATAAACCCAGCAGCAAGCACAACTACACTGGAGGACTCAGGAAAAAAGCAATTCCAAGTCTCATACCCCTTTCTCCTGCAGCAGACACAGAAGTTAGGAAATGAGGCGTCCCTGCATCACAGCTTCTGGGTCCCAGGGGCTGCCCCGGCACAGAGTTGCTGTGGGGCCGATTTTAGAATCTGGAAGCGACTGCTGCCTCCGTGGACCATGCTCAGCCAGTTCTGACCGCTCTGGAAGTGAGCTGCAGTGGAAGAGATCCACATACATGGCCTGGGTCTGCTCTACCCACGGGGACAGGTGAACCCTGCCCAGAGGTGGATTTAAGAACTGAGGAAGTCGGAGAACCAGCTCAGACCTGTAGGACCTAAGGCATTGTTGTGAAAGCTTGGAGTTGTCCACATCTGCTTCAACCCAGTGGGGCAGCCCCAGGGAGAAGGCAAGGGGCTGGCAAGTGGAACCGGGGCAGGGGTACCGAGGTTGTTCAGCTTCCAGTCTCAGCCAGAGTGCTCCGCCTGCACTGGGGAGTCAGCTCCCTTGGTCCCTGGGTCCCTCACTGGGCCGAGATGAGGCAATTCTCTTCCATGGCCTCAGTGGTTTCCAAAGAGCACTGTGTGCAAGTAGCCTGACATGGAAGTCAAGTACGGCCATTATGAAACCAAAGTCCACCCAGCGGCCTCCTAGAAGGGGATGCAGAGCCCACCACTGAGTCAACTAGTTAAGAAATAACTGCCCTGTCACTGAACTAGCCAGGTTCCACCCAAGGGCGGACCTAAAGAAGGAAGCCAGGTCTACATAGGAAGGTGGTCCATGTGAGATGAAGACCAGCAGTTATCTTCCACACACGGTTCCCAAGTGCAGGGTGGGGGCGAGGTGAGGGCGGAGGCCCACTGTCTGTAAATGCGGTTGAGTAGTAGCTGGGAATACTGGCTTTCTAAGGATACACCGCTGCACCTACATGATTCCTGCTAGTGGTGGAGGGCAAGCCAACCAGCTCGACTGACCCTGTCCCAGTAAGAGGCAGCTTAACCCGCTTATGTGAGCGACAGGCCCCTGGAAAACTGAAAACCATCTTGGCTTCGTGAGAGTAAAGTTGTCCAGGGATCGCCTCTATCTGTGCAACCTCTGTCTATCCCCCTTCTCACATCTTCCCTAAGGAGTACCCAAACATCTTACCCTAAGTCATAAGAAGAAATAGAAAAGCTGTAAGATCAGGCCTGGCACAGTGGCTCACACCTGTAATCCCAGCACTTTTGGGAGGCTGAGGTAGGCGGATCACTTGAGGTTAGGAGTATGAAATCGGCCTGGCCAACATGGTGAAACCCCATCTTTACTAAAAATATGAAAATTAGCTGGGCATGGTGGTGTGTGCCTGTAATGCCAACTATTCAGGAGGCTGAGGCAGGAGAATCACTTGAACCCGGAAGGCGGAGGTTGCAGTGGGCAGAGAACACACCACCGCACTGCAGCCTGGGAGACAGAGTGAGACTCCATTTCAAAAGAAAAGAAAAGAAAAGAAAAGAAAAGGAAAAGGAAAAGGAAGAAAAGAAAAGAAAAAGAAAAGAAAAGCTGTAAGATCAGCTAATTATACTGTTTAGCATTCAGTTAATTTCACATTTCATTCAATGCAGGTTAATGGATGTTTTTCTCTTAAAAAAAAATCAGAAATATCTGATAACCCCAATATTCCATCCATTCTTTCCAAACCCAAGCTAGTGTGACTGTCTCCAAGACACATCTGGCTGCTGAGACAAAAGCAGATACTTGTAAATACTTGTAAATTTCATGTTTATTATAACAAAAATTATGACATGTCCATTTGTGCATTCTGTTTGAGTGTAACTCTGGGTATGTAAATGGCCTAATGGGGCACTATACAGCCATGCTGATTGTGGCAGCAGTAAGGAACACAGTTAAAAATTGTCTGTCAAAGTGGAGACGCTGGGACAGGGAGGAAAATGGGTTTAGGGCCTTTGGGTGCAGGCTCTTGTGCAGTGGCCTAAGATCCACTTCCTCTGGACAGAAATGATGCAGCTGCTCAGCCTCCTCATTCAGTGAAGTGAGGGTGAGTTGGGAGGCAGGCAGGCTCCTCAGAGGGGAGGGGGAGGGGAAACGTCAGTTACCTGGGCTGTGTCCTCACGTCAAGACTACAAAACATCTTAAGCCTCACTATACAACACTGAGCTATTTACAATAGAAATTCTCAATCGCTGTTCTCTCAGAGAAAATTAGTGAATCCCAGTGACTTAAGTCACCTGACAGAGTAAAGCAACTCCTAGGAGTTAGTCTCCATATTCTACAAATGTCTATTATTTTCAAGACCAAAAAAAAAAAAAAAAAAAAATCCTTTTCCCCGCAAAGAAATACAGAATTACAATATTATTAAATCATTTAGCAACGGCAGCCTGCCTTGCCTTCCAAACAAACAAAACAACAAAAAGCCATTTTAAAAAATAGCACATTATCATTAACTGTTTCTCTGTAATATATTAAACCTTTTGCTCTTTGTCTTTACATATCTGATATGTTAGGGGGAGAAGTTAACAAATGTAAATCATATTGGTAAAGCATCACTAGAAGAAAGTGGTGATTATTTAAAAAAATAACCCAAAGAAAGAGAACCTACAGATTAGCTGCGACAACAGGTTGGGAACAGTGTCCGGGGGAAGGACGTGGAGTAAAACCCCTGGTTTAATGTGAGCCTGAGAGACTCTTGCAACTTGGTATTTTGTGGTTAGTTTATTTGTTAAATAGCTCGGCTGGGTCATAGTGGCGTGTCGTAATAATCTGGCAGCTGGTCCAGTTGGTAGTGCCGCGGCAGCTGCGGCTGGAGCTGAGGTGGCGGTGGTGGCTGCTGCTGCTGCTGTTGCTCCTGGTGATGCTTCATGATTTCTTTGACCTCCTCTTCCAGCTCCGGGGGTATGATAAACTGATCATCGGGATCTGGCTGAGCCGGGGCAGCAAAATAGCCTCCAGGCTTTCGAAGAGGTGCATCTGTAGCCACCTCTATCACATTGTGGCTCCTTTCCTGGGGCGCAACAGAGCCATTGGCCCTCCGGCGCCCAATGGTCCCAACGGCAGAGAAGTCTGCCTTCCTGGGCAGACCCGGCTCATCCTCGTTGGCACTGATGACAATGCCCTCATCGCTGGCCTCTGCTGGCACCTGAAGCAGGTGCTGCTGTTTCTCCTTCTCCTTGGCCCGGCTGCAGTGGATGTCCACCTCCACCTCCACCCGGCTGCCATTGGTGAAGACGCCCTCGATGGGCTCCTCATCGTCACTGTCAAGGCCGTTGTCGGAGAAGGCGCTAGAGAACGTGGCGCTGGACAGCTGGCGCTGGAAGGAGTTGGACAGACAGACGGGGTGCAGCATGCAGCGCTGCTCACTGGGGTAGGCAGGGCTGTTCTCGCTTAGGGCTCCGGGTGGGGGCTCATCGGAGGCCGTGGACCCCACCTCGCTGCTCATCTCGGAAGTGGAGAGCTCACTGCTGATCTCGGAAGCCATGCCACTGCTGGAGGATGGCACGCCCAGCCCATCTGAGGGCCGATCCTTGATCACCACGTTCACTGAGGGAGGGAAGATGCCAGGGCTGGGTGGCGGCACGGCCCCACCGGCGCTGAGCTCGCAGCAGCAGAAGCTGTCCTCGGTGACACTGAGCTGCACCACCACAGCGCTGATGCTGTCGTGGCAGCCGTAGCTCTGGGCCAGGGTACACAGCTTCTTGGCAGCAGCCAGGGCGTCGGGAACATTGCGCACGGCCTCCACGGCCTCCTCGACGGACAGGCTATCCCACAACCCCTTACTGCCTAGGATGAAGAACTCATCTTGGGGGGTCAGGAGCACGGACTGCACGTGGGGGCGAGGCATCACACTGGGGTGGAGGAAGGTGTAGCCCAGGATGCGCGTGGACTCAGTCACTCCGTTCACCTTGCCATCCTGGAAGAACAAGGGTTTGCAGACAGATGGTTAATACAGAGCACCTGCGGCAACTGTGCAGGTTCCCCGCGGGTCCTTCGACTGTCTCGACTGTAGGACCACAGAGAAGTGCTGTATGGCCCACAGAGGAAAGAAGGGCTCATTCTCTAGTGAGTAGTTAATGTGCACCTGTCATCAGAAACCCCAGGTAATAGGCCTGGGCAGGTAAGGAGCAGTAGGGACAAAAGGAAAAGATTTTGGTTATGTGTGTTACTGGGACCCCATTCACACTAGGTCACAAGTCCTGCTGTTTATCTAAAGCAAGCCATCATCTAGCCTTACACACAGCAAGCACAGCTGGCCAGCTCCTCCTATAAACGTGGGTTTACATCTTCCCTCCCTCAGTGAACATGGTGATCAAGGATCAGCCCTCAGACGGGCTGGGTGTAGGAAGACTCTGAGGTAGGAAGAGTCTTTCTGATAGAAGCCAGTCCTGAGCAAAGACACATGAGGCAGGCATATATCAAGACAATGCTCCTGAATCTTCCATTGCTCTCCATGATCACAAGTGGCAGCAGTGTCTAAAAGTCCAGAGAGGACTTGAAAGTACTTAAGAGGTGGAGAAAACCTTGGCATGACTAGGTGAGGAAGAATGCTCCTGTCAGGAGAACAGATGCTAAAGAAGAAATGCCAATTCTTACAACTTCCTAGAACTTGATTTCCTGTTGACCAATGGAGAAGGCAAGATCTGCTGGCTTTAGTTCAGCTGTGTGCATGCTATTTAAACCAGTTACCAAAGTGCCAGACCACTTGCCAATAAAAATATATTTTTTTCCATGTGTACCTGCTTTGTTCTTTATTCTTCAAATTTTGAGATTCTAAGGTCCATGACGTATCTCTACATACTCTAGTTTATTTTATTTTATTTTATTTTATTTTATTTTATTTTATTT
>NW_016804196.1:3481225-3490392 GCF_001698545.2 Rhinopithecus bieti | reverse complement strand
CAGACTGCTGTGTTAGCAGTGAGGGAGGCTCCGTGGGCGTGGGACCCTCCCGGCCAGGTGTGGGATATATTCTCCTGGTGTGCCTGTCTGCTTAAAGCGCAGTATTGGGGTGGGAGTTACCCGATTTTCCAGGTGTTGTGTGTCTCAGTTCCCCTGGCTAGGAAAACGGATTCCCTTCCCCCTTCGCTTCCAGGTGAGGCGATGCCTCGCCCTGCTTCAGCTCTCGCTGGTCAGGCTGCAGCAGCTGACCAGCACCGATTGTCCGGCACTCCCTAGTGAGATGACCCCAGTACCTCAGTTGAAAATGCAGAAATCACCGGTCTTCTGTGTCGCTCGTGCTGGGATTTGGAGACTGGAGCTGTTCCTATTCCCATGCTCTAGTTTTAACACCTCTTTCCAGGAAAGGCTTCATTATAACAAATCCCTGTCTGGGATGAGCAAGTGTTCCTTCCAGAGAACATCCATTTCCTTTCCAGTCCTACCACTTTCCTTTATTTGGCATTTGGCAAGGTGTGTGCTTGTCCTAGGGATGTCTTTCCCAGCTTTTCACACAACTTCGCCACACCACACTTACAAGCAGATAAGCATTCCTATTAGTAAAATTAGTTAAGATGGGCTTCAAGCACAACCTTAAACTGCCTTGATTCTACTGACATAATCTGTCCCCAAAGCATGGAATTTGGCAGAAACTGTTCTTGCTGTTCTGCCCATCCCTTTAGATTTCTCTCCATCAGAAACAATGGTTTTGTGATTCATGAGCACTGAAGCTTCCAACATGGGCTCCAGGAGTTCCGCTCCATTCGCTAATTCAAAGTGTTGGTCATTTGCCCTGTGCCTGAAAAAATGACATGGGCAGACAGCAGTGACCTGCAGATAAACATCTACCTTCAAGAAGTTTCCTGTCTTACATTGTTGATAAAACCCACAGAACCATGTACAGTTTGAGGTGGACTCTGGTGAAAGCTTATAGTCCAGTAGAGAAAAAAGACTGATTCCACATAGGCTTTGATGAAGGCCTTAAGAAATAGAAACACTCAAGCTATACATGGGATTCTGTGCAAATGAGTCTGTGTGAATTTGTTCTCTGTCTATTCTTGGAGCAGAGAGGATGAACATGGATGGTAGACACTGTGTTAGGGAGCAGAAGACAGTCTAATGTGGACAGAATGCACTGAATTCAACTTTAGTTCAACATTATGCCAAACACAATTGAAGGTAAATGATTTCAGCGGCCTACATGAATCAGGTTTGCACGTCAGACTTCTCTTGTTTTCCGTGCCTCGCCTCTTCCCCGCTTTTGTTTGCATTGCTTAATACTCAACAATGAGGTTTTGTTTTGTATTGTATTTTACTTCTCTACCTTGAGACACGTCCTCCAAACACACACACCACAGTCCGTGCTGTGGGGACTGCCCTGTGCATTGTGGGGTGTTGAGCGGCATTGTCCTAGCAGCGCTGTAGGATGCTCAGTGGCCTCAATCCACTGCATGCCAATCGCACTCTCCGCCCCAACTGTGATGACCAAAAATGTCTCCATATGCTGCCAAACGTCTGTGGGGAAGCAAACTGCCCCTAGTTGAGAACTGCTCACTGTGTACTCAAATGGGACGTGAGACATGAACCAAAATAACAACTACTTACACTTATATAGACCTTCATAGTTTACAAGTTGTACCAACCTTGTAAGATAGGACAGACACGATTATTCCCACTTTACAGATGAGAAAACTGAGGCTTACAGAGGTTTAAAGGTTACAGCCTGCAAGTGGCAGAGCTAAGATATGAAAACTAGTAGTGTGATGTCAGGGATAGAGCCCTCAACCACCAAAGCAGCCCTCTGTAGAGTGGCTGCAAACATGGAAAGGGATCGTGCCCATGAAGCACGCAGCACAGTGCCCGATGCAGAGAGGCAACTGACAAGCATACGTCATAATGTAAGACATTTGCTTTGTGACACTATGGATTTGGAATTCTAATGCTGAACCGACTTCAAAAGTGTTCTTTGAAGGCAAATGTTCCCTAGCTAGTTTCTGCTATGATCTGGTCTCCTCTCCTCTCCACCATCCTGCAGAAAACCCCTCTTTTCTCACCTCAGTGATAATGGCCTTGTGCTGTTTAATCCTCTTCAGCTCTTCTTCACAGCTCATGATGTAAGATCTGGACAGAGGCAATGGCTTTCCATTTCGACAGAGAACTGTTTGGCACTTGCCCACATTAGCAGAGGTCAAGGTGAAGGATCCTCCTGGGTCCACAGGGTCATGCTTGATATGACAAAGGACAGCGGCACCGCCAAGCTTCTGCCCAGCAGTTCCAAGTTTCCTGGAATCCGAAGAGAGGGGGTGACACTCAAACACAGTCCATTAGTGCCAGTTCTGCAAATTCAACACGAAGACCGCACCACTGGACAGGGCCAGGAAGGAGACAGCTGGGGATTCCACTCCACTTCCTTCATCAAAGCACACACTGCTCTGCCTCTTTGATGAAAAGAGCCCCGGAATCTGACACCACACACATCCACACAGAGAGGCTCACAATTGGGTGACAGTGTCACTGTACCATTAAAAGCCACAGGTGCTGCTCTGGAAGGCAGATGCCCCTGGGCTGCTGTATACAGCCTGTTACCCTCGTCAACCACACTGCCCTATCAGCACACTCCAAAGACAGCAGGAAAATGACTTCTCTCTCCATCTGCTTCTCTAAATTCCCTCTGTCCACAGGAGAGGAACATTGAAAAAACCATGTACATAAGAGCAGGTATAAACACCCTACCCCACTGACAGGCACACGTCAGAAAAACCTGACAACCCTCTCCCCCTTATAAGGATGTTTGTTGGTAGGAGCCTTTAAGTATTGGAGTTTTCATGTTCCTGCCCTATATAGTAAAGACTTTCTGGCCCAGTACCATCTATTCTAGAAAACTCATAGAAAGGACATTCTAGTAATCGAATACCAAGTGCTTGTGATTTATCTTTTTAATCATGACAATTAATCCACAGACTTACCAAATACAGGAAGCACCTGCAAATTCTGAAAATCAAAAATCAAAAACCCCTCTTACAAAGCTACTTATTCTGGCAGATTATCAAGGGAGAGAAACGGCAGAGAGGGACAGAAGACCATTACTGCTCCCATGGCCTCATGAACTCCTATGGCAAGCCCCACAAATGGTAACACCACCCAGGCCCCTGCTGTTCCTGAGTGGTACAGGAGCAAGAAAGTTAAGAAAAACAGCCTCCTGTTTTACAAGGCCAGACCCTAAGGTACTGTCTGCTACTATCACATGTGTAAGGTAAGCAACTGGCAAGAGGAGCAATGGAAACCAGGGCTGCCTACTTGCATGCATTAGGAAATTCTGCACAAAGACCAGTTCCCCTAAGGACCCAAAGCTCACCACACAACCCATACCCTCTTAACAGATAGGGAAAATAAGAGAAATACAAAAGACCCTGGAGAAGGGCCGACAGTTTAGGTTCCTAAACTCCAACTTTCAGGTATTTGGCTCTAGACCTTTCCAAGGCAGCTCCATTTTCTCCCTTTCCTAGGCACAGTGATTCGTAAAAAGTATAGCAAGTAATCCGAGACTAGGGTTCTCAGTGTTTAATTCTTATCCAGTGCTTGAGGGTGCATAAAAAGCAGACCTCTTGGGGGTTGTGAAGGGATGTGCTTGTGCTTTGGTCTGTATGCACATGTGTATGTGTGTGCATATGATACATGCTAGATGTTTTTCTAGAACAAAAGGGTGGTAAAACCAGGAAAGCTGACGTGCCTGCTAGTTAGAACATCCTCTGGAGTCTTACAACCCGAGGTCAGGTCCTCGCTGCACTACCTACTAGCCCGTAGGCACTGTGCTTCACCTCTCTGTACATCACTTTCAGTAACATTAACCAGCTAACTGGTAACAATTTATGACACATAAGGTAAAATTTAGAACAATGACTGGTACATATTAAGGACTTGCTGGATATTAGTCATTATTGTTCAATTGCTAATTGTACATGCTCACTGAGAATCTGAAAGTCAGAGGTGACTGTAGCAGCAAGAACCACCCCAGGCTTGCCTCCACCAAGCTCTCAGAGAGGAACCATTTGAGACGTAGGTATCACTGTAAATGCTGCTCTGAACACTCCGCCCCAGACACTTCTTCTACCCCCCTAACAAAGCTACTTGCTCTGGCAGAATATCAAGGGAGAGAAAGAGCAGATAAGGACAAAAGACCATGACTGCTCTCATGACCTCAAGTACCAGTACGCTGATCACTCCTGGTCCCACATGAGCGAGTCTGCAGTACGATATTTACAGACAGGCAATTCCATTATCACCTAGAAAGCCATGAAGGTGATAAGAATGAACAATTCTTTGAATGAGGGAATCCTCACTCATCTAAGAGTTACAAACAATATTCCACAACTTCTACAGCAACCTAAAACTCTGCTGCTGGTGGAAACTCCAGGCTATTATGGCCTAGGATTCTGCCAGTAACACTGTCTTGAACATTTAATATGGGGGAAAACAAAATATAAAGAATGATTTAACTCCTGAGCTAAAATCTGACCATCTTGATTTAACAAAGGTTTGCACTACCTCAAACCAGTGACAGTATTTCATAAGGGCCAAGAAACTAGGATAGAAATGGTCCATTTCAAAGAGAGGTCCCCACACCAGAAAGTCTAAAAAGCCTCCAGAGCTCACATGATTTGGGAGGAGAAATGGCATTGCAAACAATCTGATGAAAATCTGCAATCAATAAAGGCCAGTGCGGTCCAGTTCTCAGAGAAACTAATTCCTTGTCATTGTCGGAGCCTTCCACAAAGTTATATGAACATCAATATGTCTCAAACTGGAGCACCATTCCTGATGCCTGGGCAACACCAAACTTGCCTGAATGCATCTTGGTACTCATAGTCAAAACACAGAGGATAAACACTCAAAGAGCAAAAAAACATACAGCAGGTAAGCAGGAACTCTGAGTTTTACCTTTGCATGACAATGAATGTATTGACCATGTATTCTTCTTCATTTTTTGTTTTTTGCAGCTCTTCAGCCAAAATGTCACTCATGGTGCACTGGAGAAGGTAGGGCACCTCCACATTCCGGTCTCCATCAAACACACCGTAGAGGGCTTCACGGTTGTCACAGAAGTTATTCACCGACAGGGCTGCGACACACAACCTGCAAGGCAACCACACTTCTGTGCTGAGTCCACTCATCCTCCTGCTCCAGGCCCAGTCCAATGCTTATTTATTTCAAGATTTCCCTATCTCAGTTTTGTCTCTTTCTTCATGACTCCAGATAGATTAAGGGCAGGTAAACTGACTCCAGCTAATTTCTATCAGCAAATTTTGATTAGCAGAGAAGGATGAGCACAAATTATGCTTCACACATGCCTTCCTACGTGCTTCTCTTCTGATGAGTTTATTTTTAAATGTCAGTGACAGAAGGGGAAAAAGAGTCATGGGAAATAAGAGAAGATTAGGAATCCGTATCTACACATTCATTCAATAAGCAGTTATTAAGGAGAATCTCCACATCCAGCCAAAACAGACAATGAAAACACTGGGAAAAATAGACGAAACCTATATGAAAAGCATGTACAAATATAGAAAAAGCCTCAAATGACTTCATAAAAGTTATTTTTATTTATTTATTTTTTTTGAGACAGGGTCTCCCTCTATCACCTAGGCTGGAGTGCAGTAGTGTGATCTCGGCTCACTGCAGTCTCCACTTCTAGGGTTCAAGCGATTCTCCCACCTTAGCCTCCTGAGTAGCTAGGACTACAGGAGTATACCACCACGCCCAGCTAATTTTTGTATTTTTAGTAGAGATGGGATTTCACCATGTTGGTCAGGCTGGTCTCCAACTCCTGAGCTTAAGCAATCTGCCAGCCTCAGCCTCCCAAAGTGCTGGGATTACAGGTGTGAGCCACTATGCCCAGTCTTCAAATGACTTTTTTAAAAGGCAGGAAAAACAAACAAACAAACCCCAACTGGACAGTAAGAGCACAGGTCAGTGATCCTGGAGAGAGCCTGCTTCCCGCCCAGCTTTCTCCTGGGGAAGCGTCCAGGCTGCAGCACAGGGAAGAAGACCCAGGTGAAGGCTGTGGTCTGTGCATTGAGGAGACAGAGCTAGGGGCTGAAGGAGGACAAGGTGACCAGAGTCTCCAGTCAGTGCACTGGAGGAGGCCAGTGGTTCCCCACACCTGTGGAAAATTTGGAGACTTTCTCCACCCCAAACTCAAAAGAATCAAACTGTTTCCAAGTAAGTGTGTCCCAGAAACTGTCCAAAATGAAACAGAGAGAAAAAAAAAAAGACTGGAAACAAAAAACAAGGCCAGGACATTAGTGAGTGGCGGGATAACTTCAAACAGCCTAATATACTACAGGGAATTGGAGTCTTCAAAAGAAGAGACAGAAAACACTTTTGAGGAGTTGATGGCTGAAAACATTTCAAATAAGAAGAAAATTATAAACCTACAGATACTGCAAGCAAGAGAAACATGAAAAAGACTTAACTGAGACACATCAAAATCAAATTGCTAGAAACCAGGAACAAAGGCAGGAGGTAGAGTGGGGAAACCAGGATGTGCCCAACAGCAGGCTTCTCCCTGGAAACCTGGTAGGAGACAGTGGAGCAACATCTTGAAGGTACCAATGGAAAACAACTAGAAAACAACCTACATTTCTAAGCCAGTACAAACAGCTATGAAAGTTAAGGGGAAATAAAGACATCTCCAGATGCACAAATAAAGCATTTACCACCAGCAGGCTGGCACTAAAGAAATGGAAAAGGAAATCCTTAAGGCAGAAGAAAATGATCCCAGATGGAAATCCGGACCTGTACAAAAGAATGAAGCACAACTATAATGAAGAAGCACAATGATAACGACAGCCAGGTGAGTCAACAGAAACATTTCCTTATGGTTTAAAAAAAAAATTTTTTTGAGATGGAGTCTCACTCTGTCACCCAGGCTGGAGTGCAGTGGTGTGATCTTGGTTCACTGCAATTTCTGCCTCCCGGGTTCAAGTGATTCTCCTGCCTCAGCCTCCCGAGTAGCTGGGATTACAGGCACTCGCCACCATGCCCAGCTAATTTTTGTATTTTTTATAGAGACAGCATTTCACCAGGTTGGCCAGATTGGTCTCATACTCCTGACCTCGAGTGATCCGCCCACCTCGGCCTCTCAAAATGCTGGGATTATAGGCATGAGCCACTGTGCCCAGCCTCATTTTCTTATTTTAAAAATCACCTTAGAACAGTGATTCTCAATAGAATATTCAATAATATTCTAATAATTATTGGGAGGCAACAACAAATAATTATCTGGTTCAAAATGTCAATGGTATTAAAGTTGAGAAACATTGCTTTAGAAAATAACTAAAGTAAAAATAATAGCAATGTACTTTGGAGGTTATAACATAGATAGAAGCAGAACATATGACAACAACAGCACAAAGGCCAGGACAGGAGAAGAAGTACATATTTGCAAGGTTCTTATATGTGAAATGACATTACCACTACTTGAAGGTAAACAGTGGTAAGTTAAAGATCATACTATAAACTCTAAACAAACCACACATGTACACACAGAGAAGCATGGTAGAGTAAGAATGAATAAAGATAAAATCAAATCATAAATAATTCAAAAGAATGAAGAAAAAGGAAAAAGGAAATAAAGAACAAACGGCACAAATAGAAAACAATAGTAAGGTGGAAGGTTTAAACCTAACCATATCAATAATTTCATTAAATATAAAGGCCTTAACACTACCCAAAAGACAAAAAATTCAGACTGAATAAAAAAACAAGACCTAATTATATGCTGCCTATAAGAAATCCATTTTAAATATGAGACAAATAGGTTAAAAGTAAAAGGATTTTTTTTAAAGGTATACCATGCTAACATTAATCCAAAAAAAGTTGAAATGGCTATGTTAGTATCAGACAAAGTATATTTCAGAATAAAGAATATTACAGGAATAAAGAGAGTCATAATGATAAAGGGGTCAGTTCATCAAGAGGCTACATCATTCTAAATGTTTACATACTTAACAGAGCTTCAAGATGCATGAAGCAAAAACTGATAGAACTACAAGGAGAAACAGACAAATCCATATTCATAGCCTCTCAATCATCAACAGAATAAGTAGACAGAAAATTGGTAGGAGCCTTGAGCAACAATATCAACCAACTTGAGTTAACTGGCACTACACCTGACAGCAATTTTTTTTTTTTTTTAAATGCACACAGAACTTTTACCAAGATAGGTAAGATTCTGGACAAAAAATCAAGTCCAAATAAGTTTACAGGATTCAAGTCATACAAAGCATGTTCTCCAACAATATTAGCGAAATTGCTTAGAAAGAAATTTACAACTCTAAATGCTTGTATTACAGAATTAGAGGTCTCAAATCAATAATCTAAGCTTCCATTTAAAGAAACTAGAAAAAGCAGTACATAACAAACCCAAAGCAAGAAGAAAGGGAATCATAAAAATAAGAAAAGCAGTTGACTGTGATAGCTCACACCTGTAATCTCAGCACTTTGAGAGGCCCAGGCAGGAGGATTGCTTGAGGCTAGGAGTTTAAGGCCAGTCTAGGCAACAGAACAACACTCTCAAAAACAACAACAACAACAACAACAAACCCTTAAAACATATGTGGAACAGAAAAATTATAGAGAAAAATCAATGAAACAAAAAAAATCTAGTTCTTTGAGAATATCAATAAAATTGATAAACCAAATCAAACTGATCAGAAAAAAGAAAACACAAATTACCAATATTAGGAATGAGAGAGGGGAGGCGTAGCTCTACAGATTCTACAGATTTTAAAAGCATAATAATGGGCTGGGCATGGTGGCTCATGCCTGTAATCCCAGCACTTTGGGAGGCTGAGGCAGGCGGACCATTTGAGGTCAGGAATTCGAGAACAGCCTGGTCAACATGGTGAAACTCTGTCTCTACTAAAAATATAAAAAATTAGCTGGGCATGGTGGCACACGCCGACAGTCCCAGCTACTCAGGAGGCTGAGGCAGAAGAACTGCGTGAACCCAGAAGGGAGAGGCTGCAGTGAGCCGAGATTGTGCCACTGCACTCCAGCCTCGGTGACAGAGTGAGACTCGGTCTCAAAAAAAAAAAAAAAAAAAAAAAAAAAAAAAAATTTCAAAATCT
>NW_016804196.1:3409938-3481146 GCF_001698545.2 Rhinopithecus bieti | reverse complement strand
AAAAAAAAAAAAAAAAAAAAAAGCATAATGTCAATACATTCAATACATTTGAAAACTAGATAAAGCAGACAAATTCCTTGAAAGACACAAATTACCAAAGTTTGTTCAAGAAGAAGAAAGAGATAATCCTATTTAAAGAAACTGTAGGTTTAAAAAAAAATCCAGGCACAGATGGCTTCACTGGTGAATTCTTTTAAATATTTAAGAAGGATATATTACCAATTCTATACAAACTCCTCCAGAAAACTCAAGATGAGGAAGCACTTCCCAACTCATTCTATGAGGCCAGCATTACCCTGATACCAAAATCAAAGACATCACAAGAGAGCTACAGACCAATATCAACCATGGAATATAGACATCCTCAACAAATTAACAGCAAATCTAACCCAGCAGCATGTAAGAAATATAACACTTCAGGCCAGGTGTGGTAGCTTGCGCCTGTAATCCCAGAACTTTGGGAGGCTGAGGAGGGAGGATAACTTGAGGTCAGGAGTTTGAGATCAGCCTGACCAACATGCAGAAACCCCATCTCTACTAAAAATATAAAATTAGCCAGATATAGTGGTGCAGGCCTGAAATCCTAGCTACTCAGGAGGCTGAGGCAGGAGAATTGCTTGAATCTGGGAGGTGGAGGTTGCGGTGAACCGAGATTGCGCCATTGCACTCCAACCTGGGCAACAAGAGTGAAATCTGTCTCAAAAAAAAAAAGGAAAAAAAAAAAAAAAAAGATACTACATTGTGACCAAGTGAATTTACACTTGGAATGCAAAGTGTATTTAACATTTTAAAATCAATCAATGTAATTAAGCACATCAACAGACTGAAGAAGAAAAAAAAACCATACAGTCATCTCAATTGACACAGAAAAAGCCTATGACAAAATGTGTTATCTGTTTATTATAAAAACTAAGATTTCATTATAAAATCTTAGCAAACTCTGTATAGAAGAGAATTAACTTGATAAAGGGTGTCTATAAAAATACCTAGAGCTAACATCACATTTGATTGTGAATGAACAAGTTTTCACCAAAGAATGTATATGGATGATAAATAAACACATGAAAAGAGTAGGGAAATGCAAATTAAAACCACAATGAGATATTATTATTAAAATGGAAAAAACAACAGCAACCTAACAATAACACCTGCTGGTAAGGATGTGTAGCTACTGGAACTCTTAAGACATTGCTGTTGGGAGTGCAAAATGATACAGGCACTTTGGAAACAGTTTGGCAGTTTCTTCCAAAGTAAATATACACTTACCATATGACCCAGCAATCCTTATCCCTAGGCATTTATCCAAGAGAAATGAAAACAAGCATTCATACAAAAACCTGTATGTAACTGTTTGCAACGTGTGGCATTTTCATTTGCAACTGCTAAAAACTTGAAACAATGTAAACATTCTTCAAATGGTGAATGGGTAAAACAAAAACAAACCATAAAATGTCCATGCAATGGAATGCTACTAGGAATAAAAAGCAATGAAAAGAAACAAACTACTGACACATGCAATAGTACAAATGAATCTCAAACGCATTATGTGATGGGAAAGAAGTCAGACTGAGAAGGTCATATACTATATAATTCCCGTTTATATGACATTCTGGAAAAGGCAAAATCAATGAGATAAAAAACAGATCAGGAGTTGCCAAGGACAGGGGTTGGGGAGAATAATTGACAAAAAGGGGCATGGGGTAAATTTTGGTAGGTGACGAAACTGGTCTATACCCTGTAGTGGTGGTTACACATGATGATATTCTTTCACCAAAACTTGCAGAACTGTACATTAAAAAGGGTGAATTTTACTGAATATAGAGTATACCTTCTTACATATATAAATAAAAAGAAAAAAATTATTAAGCACCTGCTATGTATCATAGCTACATACCAGATATATAAACTTAAAAATATAATCCCTCCCTTTAAGGAGTTTAGGGATAAATAATAATAGTAATGACCACTATAATCAATAATATTAGTAGTTAACACTTAAATAGGGTTTATTATATGGCACACATTGTTCTAAGTATGTCATACATATTAACTCACGTGATCCTATAACACCACCATGAGAATGGTAGTTTTTTCTTATTTCTTATTTTAGCTAAAGAGAGACTGAGAAACTGCTCATGGTCACACAGCAAGAAAGTATAGAACTCAGGTGCAAAGCCAGGCAGTCTGGCTTCTATCTCAATATTTTGAAATTCTTGCCTCTATTTATTAAGAAAAACAAGCTATCCAAAATTATAAGGCAATTAGTGGCAAAGTTAAATTTTAAAGTCATTTTATTCCGTCTTCCTTCTATAGGCTCCCCTTGCTAGCTGGAATGAGGCAGTATAAAAGAGGAAAAAAAAATACAGTAATGTAGTTTTTTTTTTCTCTTTCTTTTTTCTTAAGTACAGTGGTGATCATTCTCAGCATTTCTTTTCTGATGAGGTTTCCTGTTTGGTTTTCAATCTAAAGAAGAGGCTAGGCTGGGAGTAGTGGCTCATATCTGTAATCCCAGCACTTTGGGAGGCTGAGGCAGGTGGATCACCTGAGGTCAGGAGTTCAAGACTGGCCTGGCCAACATGGTGAAACCGCATTTCTACTAAAAATACAAAAATTTGTCAGGCATGGTAGCAGGTGGCTGTAATCCCAGGTACTTGGGAGGCTGAGGCAGGAGAATCACTTGAACCCAGGAGGTGGAAGTTGCAGTGAGCCGAGATTGCGTCACTGCACTCCAGCCTGGGCAACATGAGTGAAACTCCATCTCCAAAAAAAAAAAGAAAAGAAAAGAAAAGAGGCTAATTATCCAACTGTAGCTCCCTCTTGGGTTTCCCCAAAGGAGGAAGAGATGTCTACTGAGATTTGGAGAGAGGACAACCACAGTTTTCCCCTTCTTTCAAGGTGTCAAGCAGCAAACTGCTTGTTTAAATGACCATTGACAATGCAAACAAAGTAAAAACAAAACAAAAAACACCAAAAAAAGCAAACAAAAAGCTCTCGAGAAACCTTTATTGGCAGAACCAAAGGGTAAAAAAAGCAACGGGAAATATCAAGTGAGGGCAAAGCATAGCCTGGGACTATTGGGATGCTGTCCATTTTCTATTTCTTATATTTATTTATTTAGATCTTTCAATGACTCTTCATTTTTTATTTCTGGATGCAGGTGGTGGTCTGAAGGTGTGTTCACTTTAGAACAATTCAAAGGGTTGTAGTGCACTTTGCTATCCACAAATTGTACTATGTGACACAATTGTGGAAGGGGGAATTATGCTGAAAAGCCCACCCAGATCTACTTGGTTACTTGCTCCATTAAGACACATTGAGTAGATAACAGATATTAATACACAGAGATATTAAAAACTAATCTTAGATTTCACATTAGTGTTCAGAAATGAGCAGTTTCACATACTGGTGTTTGTAAGGAAGACATAAAAGCTCCTTTGATCTAAAAAGTAATGATCTCCAGAAAGAAACTTTGAGTGCGCTAAAGAATATACGAATTCCCTTCTGCCCCAACACAATGACATACTGTGCAAAGTCCATGGAAATCAGGGAGTAGCTGGAGCCCAGGCAGAACTAAGGCACACCTCCTCAGGTTATTCTGCCTTTTCTGAGCAAAGAGAACAGAGTTGTTAACTCTTCTCTAGAAAGCACAAGGTCAAATGACACCTTAGGGAAAAGATCAATGTGTCAGAACCAGAATTTGAGTTGATGCTGTTTTCTGTCCCAAAGAAAAGCAGGCAGAATGGCAGCAACAATTCCAAACCTTTTATTTTCCATAAAGAGTATTCAGCTAGTCGGTGGTTCTGAAGCCTAGACACATATTAGAATCACCTGGGGGAGATTTTAAACCATTCTGATTTAATGAGTCTAGGTTGGGAGACTTTTAAAAAATTTTCTTTACCTTACTGATTCTAATGTGTGCCCAGGGTTGAATACTAATGTTAGCTATTATTAGATCTACCTCCACTTTCTATTCTTCCCCTACTTTCAGACTTCTGTGTTCTTATACTTCAGCTAATTAAATTATGACCATTCTAATTTATAGGATTCTTTACCTGTCTAGGTACTAATTATTAGCACCTCTTCATATAATACAAGCAAGCCTGAAAAGCCTGGTTACATTTTTCAGGAAAAATCAACATCTGTATCTAAGAGAGGGGAGGGTGGGGAAAATGGAAAAGAAAAAGATATTAAGATGGACAAGTCCCAGTGGCAAGACAAGCAGATGACATTACAGGCAATGGACATCAAACTCCTGCCAATCTAATTTAGATTGTAAAAATAGCTCCATAGTCAATAACATGAGTGATCTTAAATATGCACAATTAAGCTACTTCTCCTTTAATACTATCTCTGTTTTGCTTGGTAAACAAGCGTCAGAGAAAGATAAAGGGGCTTTTCAAAGGAGCAGGGATGCATTTCAATACCTAGGCCTTTTCCAAACACTGGAGTCTTACATAGATATAATGTGTCAGTTACCTTGTATCCTAGCAACGACTCCTACTAAGGGAGACTATGTGATTCCAAATAGGGCCTTCCCTTAATGTTCAAACATAAGTCATGAAGGAGCCTCACTCTGGGGAAACTTGGCATACTCAAAAGAAATTTTACATGAGAAAAGTGTGTGCTACAGCACTGAGTTTCTTTCTACCCAACTAAAGGAGTGAGACAGGCAGGAGGCAGTTCTTCCTTTGAAGTTTCATCTGACTTACTTGTTTTTTACCCCCGAAGCTTCAGTGTAACCATGACTCCATACAGCTGGGGCTCCAGAAGCGTCTCCTGTAGAAGGCTGATCAATCTTGAAACAGCGGATATTACTAACAAGAGAAACAGGGAGAGAACAGGAATCATTAAAACCAAATGTGTGCAAATTGCTATCTTTATCCGAGAAATAAAAAAAATACCTGTTAAACACTCTGTACTTACCATTTCTTACTGTGTTTAATGTGTCTGAAATACTTATCAGCAACAAGAACCAGCTACTCATTGTAATGAAAACCAAGGGGCATACATACCGAGCATGAAAATTACTTTTAATGAGCATCATAAAGCAGCTATTAGAGACTTTCACACATTCTACATTAGATGACTGCTCTCTCCTGGGAATGACAAGGACAGCTCTCAGCCTTGGCATGAGAAAACAAAACTTAAGGATTAGGATGGGTGTATTCTTACACCATGAATACTCAGAAAGAACAATAACAAAACACCTAAGCCACAATTATAGTGCATTTAGATGATGTGAGAGAGTTCTGCAATATTCATCTCCAAATCCAATTTCTGTCCATATAACCCCTCCAAATATTATCACAGACTTGCAGTTCCCTGGAGCTTCCAATACTCTCCTCAAGGGTACAGCCAAGTATGCTAAGACTAATATCATAAAATAAAACATATACATAAAATTACAAAGTAAATGAGGGGTATTTAATAAATTACAAGTTAACTGTATGTATTTAAACTGGGAGATTTCTTACCTCACCTCAGCCCTCATATGCCATAATGGATCCAACAGGACCCAAGACAGAAATACTAAAGGGATAAATTCTCAAAGAGCGTTTCTTAAAAATCAGCCTCGCCGGGTGCGGTGGCTCATGCCTGTAATCCCAGCACTTTGGGAGGCCAAGGCAGGTGGATCACCTGAGGTCGCGAGTTCCAGATCAGCCTGACCAACATGGAGAAACCCCGTCTCTACTAAAAATACAAAAAATTGGCCGGGCATGGTGGTGCATGCTTGTAATCCCAGCTACGCAGGAGGCTGAGGCAGGAGAATCGCTTGAACTCGGGAGGCAGAGGTTGTGGTGAGCCAAGATTGTGCCACTGCACTCCAGCCTGGGCAACAAGAGCAAAACTCTGTCTCAAAATAAAAATAAAAATAAAATAAAATAAATAAAAATCAGCCTCTAGAAAGCATTCTGTGCCCCTAAACAGGAAGTCATTAACAGATGTAGTCTGTTAAAAGACTGGCTACCACAAGGTGAAATAAGTCCTCTTACTCGTAAATTGCCACTAAGTTTCCCCCTCATTATTATTTAAACAAGAGAAAAAGTATATGTACTATCTGTTGACAACTGAAGCAACACCTACATAGTTTTGGTCATAACCACAAGAATTAAAATTATCTGTTGGTACTCATTACTCCCAAATCTAACAAATACTATATATCTTTCCTAAGAACCAGTTAAAGCTTTAAAAGTAAATCAATATCTACCTAGTATTCCCTTTGAATCTAGAAATAACTGGTGGCAATTTTCTGAAATTTAAAATATATGGTTAAAGAAAAGTTTCTACTCTCAATTACTAGNCTCGTAAATTGCCACTAAGTTTCCCCCTCATTATTATTTAAACAAGAGAAAAAGTATATGTACTATCTGTTGACAACTGAAGCAACACCTACATAGTTTTGGTCATAACCACAAGAATTAAAATTATCTGTTGGTACTCATTACTCCCAAATCTAACAAATACTATATATCTTTCCTAAGAACCAGTTAAAGCTTTAAAAAGTAAATCAATATCTACCTAGTATTCCCTTTGAATCTAGAAATAACTGGTGGCAATTTTTCTGAAATTTAAAAATATATGGTTAAAGAAAAGTTTCTACTCTCAATTACTAGCAAACATTTACTTTCCATCTTATCCTGAAAAACATAAATCTAGTGTCAATAGAAAATTCCCAAATCAAGTTAATACTTTGTTTTACAATAAGCCTAGAGCTAAATCTTTTTTTCAAAGTTTTCAATTCTACAAATAAAAGAGACATTAACAAAAAAAGGGACAGTTCTCCATTACCTGCTCTCCATATGACCTGGTATTCAATTTTATCCATCTAAAACAGTACGCAATACAATAGGTTTCTTAAGACATATCCTAAGGCTCTTAGATACCATCCTGAAGTCTCGGGAAAAGTGAAGGCTCATTTATAAAGGCATTTATAATTTTTACAGAACACAAAGTCTTCAGAGAAATAATTCAATTTCCTAACCTGAATATTAAAGGAAAAAAAAAAATAACTCTTAACTGCCCCCTCTCCCCAGCACACAAATAATTCTTTCTAGTGAAGCAGCAATTTCTCTTCTCTGTCTAGCTGAACACAGTGCAGCTGAGCAGCTATCTGAAGTGAACTGAATGCTGACTCTTGTATATCGTTATTTTTTGAGATGGAGTTTTGCTCTTGTTGCCCAGGCTGGAGTGCAATAGCGTAACATGGCTCTCTGCAACCTCCACCTCCCAGGTTCAAGCGACTCTCCTGCCTCAGCCTCCCGAGTAGCTGGGATTACAGGTATGCGCCACCTTGTCTGCCAATTTTTTTGTATTTAGTAGAGACGGGGTTTCATCACGTTGGTCAGGCTGGTCTCAAACTCCTGACCTCAGGTGATTTACCCACCTCGGCCTCCCAAAGTGCTGGGATTACAGGCCTGGAGCCACTGTGCCCGGCCATCTTGTATATCTTTAAATGAGTCAGAGAGAATTCTGTGAACCACAGCTCAATCTCACAGAAGAGTCCTCCTATGCACTTACCCGGCTCACATAAAACAAATAAACCAACCCTCTAAAAGTGCAAATAATATACGGAAAATCTTCCAAGTCATTAAGAATCCACAACCTTCCAGATGTTAAACAAAAGGTAACGTTTTAAGAATATTACAGTGTTTTGCTATAGGACACTTTGGTCTGAGTACGTGAATATTTTAAAAAGCTTGATACAGTACGGCAACTGCTTTTAAGAAGAGTGTAATACCAAATTACGGTCCTTCAGCAGCACCAGTTTGAGGGGGAAAATGTTATTCAAGTATTTTATTTTGTATTTACTTGATATATTAATAAGTTTGAACATATTTTCATGTAACTATTTGTACTGCTTCTGTTAAATGTTAATGTCCTTTGTTTATTTTCTGTTTGAGTACTTTTCTTATAAGTACTTATCTTATAAGAACACTTTATAGTAAGCATATTAAAGCTTTTTTCATATTTTTCTTCCCAGTTTGTCATTTGCCATTTGTATTTATTCTTGAGCGTTTCTGAAATAGGACATAGACATTTAACACTTTAATGTCTAAAAAGTATATTTACATGTAAATATATGCAATGTAAATATTGAAACCAATCTACATGTACTGATTTCTTTTCTTGCCATTTACTCCCTTCATTTCTTGGCCTAAAAAGTCTTTTTCTAACTTGTGAAGATATTCATATGATTTCTTATTACTTTTGAAAATCATTTAATTTTACAGATTCAACTATTTCAGCTGGATTTTGATGTGATATAAGAATGCAACTTTTAATTTTCCTCTAAGTGGCTACTTCCATTTATTAACACATTTTGGTGCAATTATTTTTAAATTTTATTTGTAAAGGATGCTCAAAAATTTCTGTATCCTACATGTAAAAAATACTCAACAGCTATCTGTTTAAAGATGACCTATTTTGATAATCCATTATTTTCTTGAATTTAAAAAGCACCTTAAAGATCATGTACGCCATTTTTTTTCTCATAGGTCTGGACAGATGGAGGGGTTTAGGCCAAGGTTTCATACACATGATCAACAATGGAGAGAGCCTCGTTCTCTACGCCTTCCTCAAGACACTCAGGCAGTGTTTTTCAACTATGCATCAAAATTAATTTTCTCATCAAGTACTTAAAATGCCAACAAATTAGGCACTAATTAGGCCAATTCTATCCAGGAATCACTTTAAGTGCTTTTCAAACTTTGGTTTGCACTACAGCCTAGGATAGTATTAATGGACCATTCACCAAATATCTACTGTTTTTTACTGATTTTCCTAAAATAATGGAAAATGACTTTCAGCAACAAATATTCCAACATTGAATAAACATATATGGCATGCATAATGACTAATGCATGACAAGGTTTAAAACTGATCTGATATACCACAAAAAATTCTGAAAATTCAGAAAAGTTTAAAGAAGAAAATAAACACTACCCATAATACTATTATCCAGAGAAAAACACCACTTTAACTTTTGTTATATATCCTTTTAGGCATTTTCTAGGTGTGTGTATGCATATACATGTACATATACCCAATGCACAGAAATTTATATTGCAAAAATTGAATTATACTATAAAACTTCTTTGTTAATTTTATTAATATTTTCACTTAATATATTGTAAAGATCTTTTGAGTTAGCGATATAGCTCTAAATAATTTTAAATGGCTTTGTAATATTCAATTGTGGAACATTATTTATTTCTTAATAGACATTTAGAGTTCTATGATGAACATTCTTATTAAGGTATCTTTCCTACTGCAGACCTTTAAGGTTTTACATAGAAAACTCCAACCACTAATTCTTTATCAATATCAAGAATGAAACAGCATCAATGAACTCTTTCCCATACCGTGAAGATCTAACTGCTGGTAAGATCTAACTACTCCACACCCTCAGTCTTATTTAAAAAAACCTGGATTTCAGTGCCACACTGTTAGTTTTCCCTACATCTTTTTTAAAATCCTTCCTTAACATTTGCATTAACTGTCACAACCACGTTATCAGTGACTACTGAGATTTAAGTTACATCTTGGTTGTTCATTGCTTCCCTGCATCTTGTATATATATCCTGTTATGTGTGTTAACACAGCTAACAAGTCAATGATGCTTCATGTTTTGTTTCCCATTTTCACTGAGATATGAAGCCCACTGCCAGTGGACAATGATGGGGATACAGTGCTTTACAGAATACTTACTTCAGTAGTTCCAGGGTTTTGTGATCCAGGACAAGGCGAGGGTTTCCAGTCAGGTCTAGCTCCTGCAGTTTGGGAGGCAGGTTTTCTGGTAATGTGACTTCGCTTAGCTCATTACAGCTCAGATCCACACACTGAAAAAGGAACAAGCACAAACAAGAAAGAGATGGTCTAGAGAAGTTCTTCATGGAGTTCTGTACTCCTACCCTTTGCATGCAAACCAGTCTGATCATTCATTATAATATACTAGACAAATGTGGAAAAGGAGGCTTATCTGTTACTTTGCCATAAACATTTAAAACAGATTTTGCTAAATGCAAAAAAAAATTTTTTTTATTTTCTTTGAATAACACAGAAAATCCATGTTCTTTATTCTTCTCATATTTTCCACTGAATTTTAAAATCAAGCATTAACTAAAAAATCCTAATAGATTTTCTTATTGCTCACAAAATCTCCATGCCATGAGAACTATAGCTCAAACATTAAAATGAACTTTAAAGGAATTTCTTAAAACAAAACTAAAAACAAAGAAGGCTGGGTACAGAGGCTCACGCCTGTAATCCCAGCACTTTGGGAGGCGGAGTTGGGTGGATCACTTGAGGTCAGGAGTTCAAGACCAGCCTGGCCAACATGGTGAAACCCCATTTCACCAGGTGGTGGCACATGCCTGTAATCCCACTATTCAAGGTGGTTGACACATGAGAATTGCTTGAATCCAGGAGGTGCGCAGGGCGCAGTGGCTCACGCCTGTAATTCCAGCACTTTGGGAGGCTGAGACAGGCAGATTACCTGAGATCAGGAGTTCGAGATCAGCCTGGGCAACATGGTGAAACCCCGTCTCTACTAAAAATACAAAATTAGCCGGGCGTGGTGGTACATGCCTGTAATCCCATTGCACTCCAGCCTGGGCAACAATGGTAAATCGCCATCTCACCAAAAAAAAAAAAAAAAAAAGATTCCGGGAAGTGCAGGTTGCAGTGACCAGAGACTACGCCACTGCACTCCAGCCTGGGAGACAGAGCAAGACCCTGTCTCAAAAAAACAAAACAGAAAACAAACAAAAACAAAAAAACAAGCAAAGAAAAGAACATGTAAAACGAGGAAAAGGCAGGTAAAACACACTCAAAATGAGAAGATATTTCAAAAGAAGCTGAATAAGAAATTAGCAAAAGCTACACGAGCAGGTAAACCTGCCTAATCTGTGTCAAAAAAAGGGGCTGAGTCAAGTATGGATCCTACCCTCAAGGCATCAACATCTGGACTCTCCAACAGGTCCTGCCTAATTTAACTTGAAAGAAAATCACAAAAGGTCATGGTGATTACAACAAAAATCAGGTTTTACCTGTAAGTGGAAATGATACCTCCTTTCTCACAAAACTGATGTAAAACTTAATTAAGGTGTACTGTAAAAAGCGGGGCTGCCCTTGTGTTCAGGGAGCAGGGAACCTAGGTGGAGAAGGCTCACCATACGCAAGAGAAATGGAGTGGTCAGCGCTCTAGATATGAGAATGCAGAACCTATACGTTCAATAGTACGGGGTGGAGAGCATTCAATTATCTGGCTGAATTAGTACCTTATTGTAAGTTTCAAAAGTGCTTACAGAAATGATCAAAAGGGGAATTGTTTTGTTCTCTCTTCAGTCCTTTAAAAAAAGGGAGGAGGGAGATTATACTCAAGAACTTCAGGATCTTAAAAGTAGACAAAATCTTCCTTCTATCTGGAAAAATTCTCAAAGAACTTAAATCTAGTATGGATTGGGGAAGGGTAGAGATTGGGTAAAATAAAACCTGTATTTTGGATAAATATATTTTCAATAGACTTCAAACAACACAATGCTTTCACACAAAATGTTTCATACTGTTGCTTCCAAATAATAGCAATAAAAAATTATATTGCCATTATAAATAATCATATTTTATTATGAGAGCATTATAACCACATTATCCATAAAAAGCTGAGCAAAAAGGAAAGCTCAGAAAACACATCCTTAAATCTACCACCCTAACACAACCAGGGTTAGCATTGTTTTTTTTGTTTTGTTTTTTAGCATTCTGTTTTTTTTTCTTATAGCCTTATTCATATATAACTTTTAAAAGTCTTAAAAATCTCAAACGTAGGTGCAATTTCATTACATTTCACTTACTCTCCTATTGCTCTACTGCAACCATTTTCCCCACCTTTATTCCCATCTGCTATGGTCTGAATGTTTGTTCCCCAAATTTTCATCATATGCTGAAACTTAATCCCCAATGTGACAGTATTAAGAAGTGGGGCCTTTGGGAGCAGATTAGGTCATAAGGGCTTTGCCCTCATGAATGGGATTGGTGGCCTCATAAAACAGACCCAATGAGCTTGTTCACTCTTTCCACCAGACAAGCACACATGGAAGGAACTACCTATGAGAAATGGGGCCTCATCAGACCAAATCTGCTGGCACTCTCATCTTGGACTTCCCAGCCTCTAGAACTGTGAGCAAGATATTTCTGTTGTTAATAAATTATCCAGTCTAAGGCATGTTGTTATAGCAGCCTGAATGCCCTAACATACTACCACCTTTCATAGCCCCATACTACTTCTAGTAGATGTACATTAATTTACTTAACCTCAATATTAATATTAGAGAAAACGGTCATCTCTTTTTTTGCTTTGTTTTGGTTTTTTTTTTTCTTTTTCAATTATAAATAATGGTTACATCAACAGTTAACCAGAGTTTAAAGAAAAACTGACACCCGATAATACTGGTTAATAATGGGACATGCTACCAACATAGTCAGTACACATCAGCAAAGCAGGACAACAAATGGGGATATATACAATCTACTGAACACTGATGGGACAGGAAATAAAGAGCTAATAAGTGTGAGTAATTTAGGGTGCAAGTAGTTGACAGAAACAAATTTGGGGTCAGAAAATGCCTTTGGTCAATGATTAAAGACACTCTGCAGCAATACTGATTTTTACGAAATTGGTAAAAATTTGTTCTACAGATATAAAATAGCTCATTCTCTAAATTATCAAATTATGAAATGAGTTCAGTAGGGTAACTAATTACTTATGAAGATAATGCTGGAGGCTGTAACACAGACCTTCTTAGAGATGATGTTCATTCCTGTGCCTCCCCTCTGCCCAGGACTGTCTGCTCTCCAAGGCTCCGTGACAGTCTTTGATTCACAGTCTCTGATTCACTGCAGCCAGTTCTCTTCCATCGAGCTCCACTACCCTGGACTGACCTGAGTCCCATTTTCCCTGGAAGGCTCCGGCTGCACCGGAAATTTGCTTTTGGTCTTGCTTCCCTCGATGCACTCCTCCTATGTTGTCAGGATGGTTTCTCAGTGTGGTTTACTCCACCTGCTCACACTCCAGCTTCAGTCTGTCAGCCTGCTCCCAGGTGTCCTTCAATTCGACACCAAACTCCTCAGAATGTCCAACAAGGCATCCCCAACTTTGCACACTGGCTTCCTCACACTCCATGTTCCACCCATGCCAGAGTGTCTGCACCTCGTGCACGTGACATGCTTTCATCTGTCTGTGACTTTACACATGCTTCTCTCTGTGCTTGGAACCCTTTTCTTCATGCTTTTCTTGCTTTTTATCTGGTGCAATATGCCTGATTCCTTTTAAGACTCAACTCAATGCCAACTCTACTACACCCTGTTTCAATTAGGTGTCCCTTGTTATAATTATCTGCTTACTTATTTCTTCCATGAGACTATGACCTCCTAGAGAGCAGGGATTGCTGCTGTTTCTCCCCGGATATCCCAAGCGCAGTGCACTGGAAAGTGTAGATGCTCAATAAATGGTTTCATTAAAAGGATGAACAAATGAACAAATGATTGCCTGGCACGTAACAATTATTTTGTCAATGAATTTATGGAGGACTCTTGTAAGGTGCTTCAGTAATTAAATCTGCTAGGATGGGAACTGAGATACCAGTGCTTAGGTTAAGTTCAGCATAGAATAAATAGCATTGTAATGCAATTTTAATACATTTTAAATATCATTGTTTATTTCTACATAAGAATGCAACCATTTTTTTTAACAGCAGATAAGCAAAAACACCCTTTTATACTTCTGCACACAGGAAGGAGGTTTGTTCACAGAAATTATAGAAAGTTGAAAAAAAAATTACAGGCTGTTAGTATCTGGTGCTGCCCTCCCGGTGTTAACACAGTGAGCAACACACTTAGAAGCACTCTGTCATGTTGTTTTAATAGTCCTCAATATAGGCTGACTGCTGAGGTACTCCACAAACACTTGTTGGTCGAATCATTATAATGGTTATCACTAAGCAAATAGAAAATATTTGAGTGAAACTGGAGAAAAAAAATGACACTATATTGTTAATATATGTGCCTCTATGGTTAGTGTACTACAACTTTCTTAAAAATGTATTAAATAGAATGTTAAATCTGGCTAAAACACAACTAAAAGAAAATTATCTTTCCCTCTTTCAGGCCCACTCTAGAATATAGCTAACAAATATTACTTTGTTATAATCAAACTTCTGGTAAGAATACCCAAAAAATTATGCAACCCTCAGAAAAAGTGAGATAACTCATAGCTGAGAAGGAATTCTTGATTTAGAGGAAAATCATTACAAACACATTTAGATAAGAGCATAAAAACGTCATTATATCTTAAAGAAAAAGAAATTCAATTTGATGTACAGTTTAAGTGTAACTATCACAAAAGCTGCATGGGGCCTATCTTTATTATGTTTTCCTCAGAACATTACCACAGAAACAGGCATATCAATGTTCATAGCAATGTATTATATATCATCTGCCAAATAGCTGCCTGTACTGCCTTGAAATGGCAACTTAACCTACTGGCTCCTAGATTCTGTAACACCCTACTTTCTTCCTTCCTGCAGACTATCCCCAGTCCACCACCTCCACCGTGCTCCCCAATGACACAGTCAGTTCCAAAAATGAGGATCCCAATCACAGTCTGGATTTCCTTGCCTTTGCAAGGTAAAAGCTGCTGGTGTATAACATATTTCCCTGCTGACTTCATAAGAAGTAAATAAATGCAAGTATTCATTTAAAAGAACATGTATTAAGGATCTACAAATCGGCAGGCAATAAGCCAACATCAGGGACATACGGAGATGGCAGATACAGTCCCTGCCCTTGAGGAACTCCCAGGATAGTGGGGGAAATAAACAATACACCTTTAGCTGGTATGATCAATCAGGTCATAGCAGCAGAGGGACAGATAACAAGACCCCACAGAGGCCTTTCCAGAGAAGATTTCTGTGCAGAATCAAAGTTAATCAGGCATGTGAGAACAGGTGGACATCTAGGGAGAGCTAATAGCAGGTACAGCAGGAAGGAGATAAGAATAACACTTGTGTGGCATATCAGGAAACTCACTATGAGAGGTTGCTGAGGCTGGAGACTGTTGGGCCCCAGAGCAGAAGATAAGGCTGGACAGGCAGAGGGATCAGACAATGAACTGTGGATCCTATAGATTGTGTCTCATACAGAGGCAGTCTACACTGCCTCCCTTTCTTATGATGCTATAGGAAGCAGAACATTTCAGCTTAATAGTAAAATAAATATACACATATATGTACTATTTCTTAATATACAACTTTTAGTCAAATTCTCTTAAACTACTATACATTCCCGGTGTTATAAAAGGCTAAGTGATCCCTAACGTGGGATGTTCATACAACTAAGTAAGTTTATTAACTGAATGAGTTGGTCTGAACTCACTTTTTACCCCAAACACAGACCTGAGAGTCAAAGTGCAGTACTATTTTTCTACATAAAATTGTATTTATGGCTGTGTGCAGTGGCTCACGTCTGTAATCCTAGTACTTTGGGAGACTGTCGCGGAACGACTGCTTGAGGCCACAAGTTCGAGATCCACCTGGGTAACATAGCAAGACCATTTCTATATAAATTTTCAGAAATCAGCCAGGCTCCTGTTCACCTGGAGTCTCAGCTACTCACGAAGCTGAGGTGGGAGCTTCCTGTGAGCCAAGAAGTTGAGGCTGCAGTGAGTTATGATTGCACCACTGCACTCCAGCATGGGCAACAGAGCAAGACCCTATTTTTTTTTTTAAAAATCATATTTATATATAATTACTGAGAAATGTGCATTAATGTTTAAACTTCCTCACCTTATAGGGAGCTGCAAAGAAAGACCTTTAATCTCGTATAAAGTATTCCTTTTAAATTCACATACAGTGTCTCTATGATTTTCTCAACTGCATTTTAGATTTGGGAAGCCTTGAAGAAACCTTGGGAAAAGATTTCTTAAAATTGGTAAGCATTTGAGGTGATAAAAATGACAAGCAGGGTAACAATCCTTAGTATTCTGTTTGCTCAAATACAGAATTTCCTCAAACACTAAAACTAAGTTATCTGCAAATTTTGACTTTAAGAAAGTGTATCCTGTATAAACTGAGCAATTTCTTTACATCATCACTTCTTTTTTTTTCCTCAAAGAGATTAAGGTCTTGCCATGTTGCTCAGGCTGGTCTTGAACTCCTGGCCTCAAGCAGTCCTCCAACCTCAGCCACCCAAAGTGTTGGCATTACAGGTATGAGCCACCGTGCCTGGCCCATCATCACTTCTTCAAATTGATTATGTGTGCCCTTGGGGGTACTTAATGGTATATTACAAAGTTACAGGATGCCTGGCACATGCATCTGGGGGCTTCAGTTTTACTCAGATTGAGGAGGGAAAGAGCCATTATTTTTACATTAAAACAAAGAGAAATGATAAAAGCAGAAGGTAAAATGAGCACGAATTTTAGACTGAAAAGATACTTGAAAAGAAATTGACAGGTGACTCCAGGCGTCTCCCAGATTTCTGGGTGTGTGAGTGTACTTCCCTTTGCCCTCCGGGATCTGAAGAGCACCACAGTAACCACCTCACAGACCACTTCTTCTGAGGACTCTGAGTCATGGTGCTCCTTTCTCCAAAAGCCTCTCTAAAAAGATGCCTTCTAAAATGCATGAGCTCATGAAGGACTAATTGTTCATCTGTATAGATACGTAACTTATTCTGTAAAATGTATGCAATATTTTGTTAGAATGGGCATGGCTCTGAATTTAGAAAGATCTGCTGAAACCAGAGTTAAAAACGAACACACACAAAACTAGTCTGGGTTAACTCATTACACCAATTTTGAAAGAGAGAATATGCAGTGTTAACTTCCTGCTAGTCTGTTCCTGGTGAGGCTGGGTGCAGAGTGGCTTCAATGGCCACTTTCCAGTAGACACTGCTTGCTTCCTCTTTCCGTAGCCCTTGTATCGAGCCTTGTCCCAAACAGGAATGGACATTAGACTCCGCAACGGTTGGAACATTTCCTAAGTAACTATTACTTAACTTGATTTCAGCACAATAATAATGACTGCTCCTGGTTTCAGGTTTCTGGATAAGCATTATGCCAAGCTGATGTTTTTACGTCTGTTAGGTCAACGACGCCACCCAACTGAAGTCTAAACTTGGTTCCTGACCTGTCTTCATATCCATTTCCTACTTCCCTAAGAATCAACCCACTTTCCTTCATCCATTCTGACCCAGTCATTTCCCCTTGTTCTTTGTGTCTTTGTGACTAAGCTGATATTCTCTATTTCATTTGACTTTAGAGACAAGAACAACAAACAGGGCTTGCTGCCAGGCAAGCCAAGTCTGGCTACATGGTGACTATGGGATTGTGGTTTTCTCTGTAGCTGCTTGAGAGCTGATCTATATTAAGTTTATTTTTTAAACTTCCTATAGCCATCGTCCTCAAGAGCATAGCATATTAAAACTTCATACTCTCTTTCCCAGTTAGGGTAACACAGATTTTAGATATGAATTCACTCAACTTAGCCAAGCAGTTTATTACTGCATGAAACAAACATGAAAATAATCTTCTAAAGATAATGAAAACATCTAAAAAGATGCATTCTTAGAATCAATAAGCCACAGGAACATGGAAATTTGACAAAGAATTTGCTGATATGATGTTTAAATCCCAAATTATAAACTTCATTCACCGCATGTATCAACACTCATTTCACCTGCTTAAAATACACTTCAAAAAAGGGTTAGAACACCTGGCTCCAGCCTGGGTGACAGAGACCCTATGTCAAAAAAAGCGGGGCAAGGGTTTAGAATAGGTCACTATTTTAGAAGTTACTCAACTAATAGCTTGGTTTTTTTGCAAAATTATTGTATTACTAATGTGACTGCTATGCAGTTCAGTGGAAGGAGAAACAAGTGCCATATCCATGGCCACCTCTGCTTCTGAGGTTCCTCAGCCATGAGTAGCCCTAGCATAGACTTAGGTCCAGGTCCAGCCAAACCAAGTCTGGCATCTGTGTGACTCAGCTCTTGTTTCCCTTACTAGATGATCGAGAGCTAATCTGTATCCAGAGGGAGGTCTGTTTTAGAACCAAAAGAGAACACAATCTACTCCAAGCAAAACTGGACTGGTGGTAGGAGAGGAGTCTGGAAGATCAATGCAAAAGGGCTGAACAAAGGTGAGGACACTCGGGCTCACTGGAAAATTCTGAAAACACATTTTATTTTTCCTACTAATAACTTACAAAACCGCCCTATCTAAATACAAAACACCTGTTGATCACTTTACAGATCTCATTAGATATATCAAAATGAAAAAAATGCCAGTGTTCCATTTTATCCAAGATTAGATGGTGCAAATAGTTTGTTTAAGGTGTACATGAATAAGGGCCTAATTATTCAGGTGTTTTAAAAACACATTTTAGCATACATCTCAGTATGGAGATTTGTTTGCTCTTTTAAACAGTAATTGTTTTTAAAACTTTGGTCACAAAGCTATGAATAATCACTTTCTTTTAATGTCTGAAAAGATAACAATGTTTGGTGAAACTAGCTAGTTAAATACACCATGATCTTACCTCTTCTGAAATGCTATCTGCTAAGTTTTTAAAATTGCAAGGATCTTAATACCTTTATGATATGTTTTACAAGTAACATCTACTGCACTTTATTTTCAAGAAACTGTGAGAATGTAATGTAGGGTTATTAACTCAATAATAAAATTTTAATACAGGTTGGAATATCTCATCGTAGAAATGAGATTACTTCATTTATATTAAAAATATGCTTTAAGGCACAGTTTGCAATGAAGACTTTCATAGGTATATTTATCATTTAAGATACAACACAACTTTTACAAGAAATTTTCTTTTAGATATTCAAATATACATAACTATTTACATTGCAACTTAAAATATTCTCATATGAACATAAAAATATCAATTCGGAGTTCTGAAATAATATAACTACTATCTTTTTCAAGAATACTATCTGTCCAGGGCTGAAACATGCATATGTTTGTACATAAAGGATACTTGATGTTGCTCAGCTCCCCCAAAAAACCCCAACAAAACTTGTATCTACTGGTAATGGAAGAGCTCAATCTGAAAGAGTGGATATTGTTAACATAAGAAAAATGCTAAGGTGTAATAGCTGGGGGGAAAATCAATCAAAGAGCAAAAAATGGAAACCATTTAAAAATATGGGAAGTAAAATTGAAAAGGAGTTGTAAAGCAGGGTACAGAGAGAAGACAACAGGGGGAGGAATTCAACAGCAACAAAGGTACTGATTCTGTAATCCAGGAATCCAAGCAAGAGTCTAGGAGAGGATTAGTTTTCATATAGCAAAATTTGTATTTTGCAAAATCTAGTTAAAATCTAAAAACATTTAAATTTCTTTCTTTTTTTTTTTTTTTTTTTTTGAGATGAAGTCTCACTCTGTCACCCAGGCTGGAGTGCACTGGTGTGATCTTGGCTCACTGTAGCCTCCCACGCTCAGGTTCAAGTGATTCTCCTGCCTCAGCCTCCCGAGTAGCTGGGACTACAAGAACGTGCCACCACACCCGGCTAATTTTTGTATTTTTAGTAGAGACGGTGTTTCACCATGTTGGCCAGGCTGGTATTGAAAGCCTGACCTCAGGTGATCCGCCTGCCTCGGTCTCCCGAAGTGCTGGGATTATTGGCGCAAGCTGCCATGCTTGGCCTAAATTTCTATTTGTATTTTATTTATTTATTTTTTTGAGACGGAGTTTTGCTCTTGTTGCCCAGGCCGGAGTGCAGTGGTGCAATCTCGGCTCATTGCAACCTCTGCCTCCTGGGTTCAAGTGATTCTCCTGCCTCAGCTTCCTGGGTAGCTGGGATTACAGGTGTCCAGCTTATTTTTGTATCTTTAGTAGAGATGGGGTTTCACCATGTTGGCCAGGCTGGTCTCGAACTCCTGACCTCGTGATCCACCTGCCTCGGCCTCGCAAAGCGCTGGGATTATAGGTGTAAGCCACCAAGCCCGGCCTCTATTTATATTTTAAACCAGTAAACAAACAAAAAACCCCAGAACAAGAATCTAAATCTACATTTAAGAGTTTATAACATTAAAAGACATGTACAGACACTAAGACGAGCAAATAGGAGGTTTAATCTTGAGACTCTCACTTTCTCTTGTGCTGGAATTTTACCTGCACCACACATAGAGACCAGTTTAACCACCCCCGGTAAAAGATGGCACCACACAGCCATTATGTCAAGTAATGGGCAGCTGAGGAACCCCTGGAAGGTCTAGCTGACAACATCTTTCCTGTGCTGAAGGCAAATAAACAATTTGCCTAAGTAATAAATTTCTTCAATTTTTGTTGAGCTTCAGCCAAAATAGTTGCTCTATATAATCAACATTACAGATGAACCACATTGAGGGCATGAGTTGATTAATAATGGCTAGCATTTAGGGAGTTCTTCCTATGTGACACTCCTATTTCAAATGCTTTACATGTATTATTTCATTTCATCTTCACAACAATACTATAAAGAAAGTACCAATTCTCTTCTTTATTTAACATATGAGGAAAGAGAGCAGTGAATTTTCAGCTGGGATCCAACTGGAGGTCTATCTCCCTTCAGAGCACTGCTTTTCCTCAATGTGAAAGTTACTATACAGAAAGTAAAAATTCTGGACATTTTTTTTGTTGTTGTTTGTTTTTTGAGATGGAGTCTCGCTCTGTTGCCCAGGCTGGAGCGCAGTGGTGCGATCTCGGCTCACTGGAAGCTCTGCCTCCCGGGTTCATGCCATTTTCCTGCCTCAGTCTCCTGAGTAGCTGGGACTACAGGTGCGAGTCACCAAACCCGGGTAATTTTTTATATTTTTAGTAGAAACAGGTTTTCACCGTGTTAGCCAGGATGGTCTCAATCTCCTGACCTTGTGATTCGCCCGCCTCGGCCTCCCAAAGTGCTGGGATTACTGGTGTGAGCCAGCGCGCTGGGCCAAATTCTGGAAATTTATAACAAACATCTTAAAATGCCACTGTGATATATGAGATAGTGTTCTTAAAGCCCAAGGTAAAACATTTCATGGCTTAAAGCACACATACACATGCATGCACACACACACACACACACACACACACACATACACACACAATGGCTTGTACACATCTCAACCATATAAATGTGTAAAACCTGTTGGGATAAAAAGTTATGCAAGCCGGCAGGGCGTGGTGGCTCACGCTTGTGATCCTAGAACTTTGGGAGGTTGAGGCGGTTGGATCATCTGAGGTCAGGAGTTCAAGACCAGCCTGGCCAACATGGTGAAACTCTGTCTCTACAAAAAAATACAAAAATTAGCTGGGCATGGTGGCAGGCGCCTGTAATCCCAGCTACTCGGAAGGCTGTGGCGAGAGAATCGCTTGAACCCGGAAAACAGAGGTTGCAGTGAGCCAATATTGCACCATTGCACTCCAGCCTAGGCAACAAGGGTGAAATCCCATCTCAAAAAAAAGAAAAAAAAAAAAAGTTATGCAAGCCATTTAAAATGTCTTCAAATGTCTATTCGCTTTCTTAATCTGAAACACAAGGTTTATATCAGCAAGTGCCTGGAAAGTGAAGAATGGCTAAATTGGACTACTCTTGTTCCCTGTTAGGAGATTAGAATATGCTCCAAGTCTGTAACCACCAAATTATTTTTCATTAAGCATAAAATCGATAACTAGAAATGCTAAGATACAAATGAAAAACTACATTGTATATAAAGAACTTTTACTTTTGTACCATTTCCCTGCCAAAAAAGAAACAAAATAGGAACGCATGGTTGTTACATGGCTTTCATTCTAGTGAACTGGTTTCATCCCATAAGTCTACCTCAACTCAGCAGTCAGGACTTGCAGACTGCCTCTGCTACCAATCTGCTGTCTTAATTTACATAGATCTCTTCACTTTTCAGCACCTCAGTGTCCTTACCTATCAAATGACAATAATATCTGATCTGCCAATTTCATTCAGTTGAAATCAATGTTTGGTGACAGCAATGATGCTCTGTCTATATAGGGAATTACCACTAGTGGGCTACTATGGTGGGGTGTGCTATTTAACTAGGTGAGTTGGTGGGGAGGGATGTGTAGTGGTACTGTTAACTTTTTCAAACTGCAGTTATACCAGCCTCATCCTTTGAGCCTCATAACCACCCTGGAAATGAGTGCAACAACTATCAACAGATAAAGAAGTACAGGGTGGCTATGTGGGTAGCCTCATGTCATACTGTAAGTTAGGGACTGAGCCTAGAAATCCAATTGTCTCAAAACGTGCTCCAGTGTTTTGCTTTGTTTTTTTCTTTTTTTTTTGAGACGGAGTCTCGCTCTGTCACCCAGGCGGGAGTGCAGTGGCTGGATCTCAGCTCACTGCAAGCTCTACCTCCTGGGTTTACGCCATTCTCCTGCCTCAGCCTCCCGAGTAGCTGGGACTACAGGCGCCTGCCACCTCGCCCGGCTAGTTTTTTGTGTTTTTTTAGTAGAGACGGGGTTTCACCGTGTTAGCCAGGATGGTCTCGATCTCCTGACCTCGTGATCCACCCGTCTCGGCCTCCCAAAGTGCTGGGATTACAGGCTTGAGCCACCGCGCCCGGCCAACTGCTTTGTTTTTTTAACCCTGCTAACTCAACAGTGTAGCCCATTGGTTAGAAAGGAGGAAGTAAGGGCTAATGGGGGCCTCCATTCTGAATAAATCCAACAAAGATGCAAATGTCCTGAGTTGATGAATTAGCAAGTCAACTCTCTTTGCCGACCTGAAAGCCAGAGTTTATGAAATGAAACCATATACCTTGATCTCTGGGAGC
This sequence comes from Rhinopithecus bieti, assembly GCF_001698545.2. Taxonomy (NCBI): domain Eukaryota; kingdom Metazoa; phylum Chordata; class Mammalia; order Primates; family Cercopithecidae; genus Rhinopithecus; species Rhinopithecus bieti. The sequence continues at coordinate 3,458,321 of NW_016804196.1, read as the reverse complement.
TGCATAACTTCGGGAAAGACCTCGATGCAGTTGGAGTGAGCAATCACAGTGTGCACGCGCCTGCAATTCATGATCGTTGTTGGGATGGCTTTCAGCTTATTCCCACTGAGATCAATTTCTTCAAGTTCCTCCAGTTTCGCCATTTTACTAAAAAAAGAGAAAGTAAAGCAATTTAAAAGAAAATAGTATATGATGAGAATCAAAGGATGAATTAAATTGCTATGACTTTAAGGATTCATTTGTAACAGTCATTTTTACAAACAAGACCATTTTTTCACTATCATTTTGGAGTACTGAAATATTTTAACACCTCCTTTCCCACTACAGAACAAAAACTATTCAACTCTTCAAACTGTCAACAAGAAGGAAAATGGGTGCCCTTTTCCTCCTAAAAGTCTGTGTGGAAATTAAGTTACCCTGGCAATAATCACGTTACTGTATAGCTTGGTCTGAACACTAATGAAAACACTATTGAAATGGGTCAAAAGCCAGCATTAATCCAATATAACTCCTTTAAAAGAGCTCAGAGAGTATGACTTCTTTGTAGTGGCACTGAAAACTCAAGGTGGAGGTAGAGAACAGGTCTATAGTTCATATTAAGATAAGCTTTTTCTTCAGCCTCCACTCCCCCAATTCCTCTGACATCACTGATGAATACAAAGTGGTGGTAAGGAGCAAGGAGTGTGTTAAAAGCTCATTTGGATCACCTCTTCGACTTCTGGCAGAGCGCAAATTCACACCAGGGCCAAAAGACATTTCTCTCAACTGTTGCTAAACATCTACCAAGAAGGAATCTCTCCAACCTTAATATGCTCTAATGTAATTAATTTAATAGTTCCATTTAAGAATGTCTTTTATTGTTCAATCTTCCTTATCTATGATCTTCATCAATAATTACAATAACTAAAGAAAAATTCCAGAATCAGGGTTTCTTGCATTCTTTATAAATTTGAAATAAAAAACAACACCTCCACCTCTGCAATCACTGTAATAGTATCTGGCACTTTGTTGACCCTCTTTCCACTCCAAGAAGCACAGGATTCCCCATTAGTGTCACTCAGACTCATAAGCTGAGTAATAGTTTACATTTTTTGGTATCATTTCTACCTGTTATAGTTTCATTTGTCACAATACACTTTTAAACAATTTAACAAAAAAAACTGTATTATTTTTCTGTCATATTTCAAATATAAAGATTATCTTGTTTATCTTGAAAATAAATATATGCCTAAGATACAGTAAAACTAAGTTTTATCTTATGAAGTCAGACTTTTAATATCATATACTTCCAGTGTGGCATCAGAATATACTACAAACAATATGTACACAGACTACGAAGTAATCCATCTATGATAGCCTGAATTTCTAAGAATATTATTTAAATATGCTGTCATCATATTTTGAAAGAAATATAGTGATATAGTTTGGATTATTTGTCCCCTCCAAATCTCATGTTGAAATGTGATTCCCAGGCCGGGTGCGGTGGCTCACTCCTGTAATCCCAGCACTTTGGGAGGCCGAGGCGGGTGGATCACGAGGTCAGGAGATCGAGACTATCCTGGCTAACATGGTGAAACCCCGTCTCTACTAAAAAATACAAAAAACTAGCCGGGCGAGGTGGCGGGCACCTGTAGTCCCAGCTACTCGGGAGGCTGAGGCAGGAGAACAGCGTGAACTCAGGAGGCGGAGCTTGCAGTGAGCCGAGATTGCGCCACTGCACTCCAGCCTAGGCGACAGAGCAAGACTCTGTCTCAAAAAAAAAAAAAAAAAAAAAAAAGAAATGTGATTCCCAATGTTAGAGGTGGGGCCCAGTAGGGGGTGTTCAGGTCATGGGAGCAGATACCACATGAATGGTTTGATGCCCTTCCCATGGTAATAAATGAATTCACATGCTGTGCATTCACATAAGACCCTGGCATCTCCTTTGCCCCCTCTCTCCCCATGTGACACAATGGCTCCCCTTCACCTTCTGCCATGATTTCAAGCTTCCTGAAGACTCACCAGAAGCAGATGCCAGTCCTGTGCCTTGAAACTAATGGGTAATGGTGCACGAAAAAGGATTAAAAGCACAGAAAACAGGCCCCAGAAGAAAAAGTTAAAGAATTTTCCAACTCGCAACATAAAAAGAAGGTGGCAAAAGATGTGAAGACAAAATGACTAGATGGTGGTCATGTTCTTTAATTCAGCAACCATTTAAGTGTGGGCCTTGTGTGAAATGTGAGGCTGAGGGAGACAGCAAGGTCACAGACCCAGCTCTTAAGGTGCTCTGGTTTGCAGGGGAGCTACTGAGCCACATCACAACCACAGGGAGACAGAATTCATTCCTAGATGGATTTTTTACAAGGTGTGTTAAAAGTTTCTCTGCACTTAGGGTGGGTGACTACACCTGGCATGGGTCACTGGGGGTATATCCTCAGAATTAGAGCTGATGATCCTTTCCTCTGCAGGGTTTAGACATTCATCATCTGAAAGAAGACAATGAGGCCTTTCAGATAGGTTGCTGTTATGTGATTATCATGTTTTTTTCCAAAAATATCATTTCCCCATTCCATAGTGAAGTAAAAGTAGATGGAAGTCAGCATAAAATATTTTAATCATTAATGTCAAACAAGGAGGAAAGTAAGTATTTCATTACGTCAAAAACGGAGCAATACTTTAAGTTAACACATACATGGGTCTTCCTTCTTAGCAAGGGCTTGAATAGAGTGGTAGCCCTGAAGGCAGCAGAGGGAGGCTATGATAGTGTTTTGGTCTGGCCCCAGTGCTGAGTTACAGTTACCAAGCAGAATACCAGAAGGGTTAGTGTTTGCTTCTTAGATGTGTGGGTGTGTGTTCCAAGCCCTAACTTGTTAGATGGATAAAAGCCAATGAAATGGAAACAGGGTAAATCCTCATGGCAGGCTCAGCGCGTAGATTCACTCAAAGCTAGATATAATGTCACCGCTCCCCAAAAATTAGAAATTGAAGTAAAAACAAATTAAAAATGGACTCTTTTGAGCCATAATTTGCAATGTTACAGTTTCTATGGTAGTAGAGTCTACCACTGCTCTGTACATCATAAGTATGAATATAAAAGTTGGTAGATAATGAAGGATTTTCAGGTTCCTGGTTTACATTCTAATTCCCACATACTCTATTAGGTTAATGTTTTTGGAAACTTTATTATTTACTTTATTTTTTAATAGATAGGGTGTCACTATGCTGCCCAGGCTAGTCTCGAATTCTTGAGCTCAAGTGACCCTCCCACCTCAGCCTCCCGAGTAGCTGGGACTACAGGCACGCACCGCCACACCTGGCTCTAGGATAATGGTTTTTTAAAAAATTATTCTGACTGGTTAAAAAGAAGTAAAAGAAAAAACATACCTGCTAAACAACACATTTTATTTCAAAATCTTAAGAACATTCTTGTGATTAAGTCTTTGGACACATATGAGGAAAACCAGTCTACTTCTCTTCAGGGAAATGTCATCACAGCTTACATAAAGGAAACTGTGAATGGAGCAGGAACAAGGAAACAAACTTGATATCACCTGGGAAATAAATATTTCAGCTTTCATCTTTCTATGAATACACTTTGAGAAATGCAATTCAGAACACAGCTTTACGATTCTCCTTTACCTTGCTGGAAAACTCTGAAGTCGGTTATAGGCCATGTGAAGGATCTTCAAATGGGGGTGTCCCGTTAACAAGGGCACACATTTATCTGTGAGGCTGTTATTTGTCAAATACAACTCTTGTAAGATACTGTTTGTCTCTTCAGAAAGCGTGGCTGGAGGAAGGCTTTCCAGTTTGTTCGCAGATGCGTTCAGGAATCTCAGGCTACAATGACAGAATGTAACAAAACGCCATTGAAAAGTCACAAAACCCCTCAAGAAACCTAGAAGCTTTGATACCAGGCATATTAGAAGCTGGGATTAGAAACATGAATTGAAAAGACAAGCCCTGGCTTCAACAAGTTCAATTAGCAAGTATTTGTATCTGTGATCCATTAACTATGATGAACACAATAGCTATCTATATGTATTAAATACAGAGATACAACCAAGTTTTATGGAAGCACAAAGTTAAGAGGAAGGCAATTATTTCTATAGTTGGCGGGCAGTGGAAGAGAAAGTGATATGGTAAAGTTAATATTCTGACTTAAGGAAGAGAAAAACAATTTCCTATTTTGTAATCAAAAGTTCTTGCTAAAGCAGGAGGATGCCAGGAGTTTGAGACCAGCCTGGGCAACAAAGTAAGATCCTGCCTCTATAACAATTAGGTGAATAAATAAATAATAAATGGTTCTTATAGTAGTAAAACAGGTATTAGATCACAATACAACTAAATCACATAGTGACTTGAGTCCTCTTCAGTATAAGGTCCAATGCACATTTGACTGACTTTCACAAGTGCAGGAGATAATTTGCTCTGTCTTGAAACAACATAATACGATGTAGCAATGAGAATAAAGAACTAAAACAGTATGTATCAACAGGATGAATCTCACAAATACATAATGACCAAAAGAAGCCAGATAAAAGAAGAGACCCACTATATGATCCCATAACTACATAAAGTTCAAAGTTAGGCAAAATTACTCTGTAGTAACAGAAGTCAGGATGGCAGTAACTCTTAGGTAGGGAGGGAAAGGAGGCAGTATCCAGGAGATTGCATGTAACGTTTCAAATATCATAATGTTCTTAGGAAGGGAGGGAAAGGAGACAGTATCCAGGAGAGGGGGGTGTAACGTTTCAAATATTGTAATGTTCTTAGGAAGGGAGGGAAAGGAGGCAGTATCCAGGAGAGGGCGTGTAACGTTTCAAATATTGTAATGTTCTTAGGAAGGGAGGGAAAGGAGGCAGTATCCAGGAGAGGGCGTGTAACTTTCGAATATTGTAATGTTCTGTTTCTTAGTCCAGGTGCTGGTTACACAAGTGTGTTCACTTTGAGACGATGCATCAAGTGCTACATTTATGATCTGGCCACTTTTCTGTATTTATATTGTACTTAAATTTCACAATAAAACAAACAATATACGTGCTGCCACAGTTTCCAGATGCTAGAGTGAAAAGTGGATAAAACATAAAGAATGGTTTTATAACTAAGATAACTAAAATTGTCAAAAACAATAAATAAAAAATCTTTCACGGTGATTGTGCAATGTAGTTAAACGCACAATGCAAAGCTGGGGAATGGCAACAAATCCTTGCTGTGATCAGGTTCCAAATCACTCCAAAGGGATGGACTGTGTCACACTCAGGAGTCAGAGATGACCCTCCTGATTCATGACGAATGTCCAACTGTGCAGCTGCAGCAGGTGGGAAAGAGACAGTGCTCAGTACATAGGACTTGCCTACAAGAGTTAGAAGGGTCAAATCTCCCATGCCTCTCCCTGGCCCCCAGATCAACCCTGTTGATGAGCCACACTATTCCCTCACTTCAATCACTTTGGTTTGAAACTTTCACCATTCAATTCAGGACTATTCTGCCATCTGTTAAAAAAAGAAGAAGAAGAAAATCATCCTTAAAAATAATACAAAATACCAGGCACAGTTATTTTCAATCTTGGATATGAAAAAAAAAAAAAAAAGGCTATTAGGAGTCCTCACCAGGACTGTCACTCCAAGCTCTCAGTCTACTAATTTAAAACTCTTCAATCTCATACAACCCCTTCAACACACAAACACCAACTCCATTACTTATCTGAGGAAAAGCAGCTTCCCCAAAATAGAACATTTTCCATTAAAGAAACACGTATTCCGTTGACATTAAAAAAAAAAAAAGGAAGTTAGAGAAGGGCTGTCCAGACCATAAATAGTCATGGGAAATTATAGCCGTGTGTGCTACAGAGAAGGAAATAAAGGTCACTCTTGCAGTTTCTGAAATGGTTTTGAACTAGGAAGGAAACAAGTTTCAGCACCACAGTTGTTTACCATTGCTGTTTAGAGTATTTTTATAAGTCTGTTTCTTTAGATCCCATTTAGATCACCTAATTTCCTGTTAAGAATTTCTTTAGTGTAGCATTAGAATAAATTACAATGTAAGAAACAAATTTTATTGCCCTAAAATATCATGGACTAGTGTTGGCTGGGAAACTATATAAAATAATTTCATTAAAATAGAATTCTCAGCTGGGCGCAGTGGCTCACACCTGTAATCCCAGCACTTTGGGCAGCTGAGGTGGGTGGATCACCTGAGGTCAGGAGTTCGAGACCAGCCTGGCCAACATGGTGAAACCCCTACTCTCTACTAAAAACACAAATATTAGCTGGGTCTGGTGGCAGGTACCTGTAATCCCAGCTACTCAGGAGGGTGAGGCAGGAGAATCACTTGAACCCAAGAGGCAGAGGTTATAGTGAGCCAAGACTGCGCATTGCACTCTAGCCTGAGCAACAAGAGCAAAACTCTGGCTCAAACAAAAAAAAAGAAAAAGAAAAAAGACAAAAATAGAATTCTCTAGGAAATATGTAGTTACACACACACATATATACACACACACGAGACAGATAAAGTGAATTCATGTTTGCATATTTTTCAGGCCAGAAAAGAGGGAATGTTTTAAAACAGACAAGTGAATGCTCATCTAGAAAGCTGCCAAGCAACGTAAAAAACCCCTCATGGCATCTGAATAAAGAGAAGAAAGTGATTTCCTCAAAGATTTATCCTCTCATCTTTTTGAAATTTGTCTGTAATTAAGGAACTATATACCTTTTATGCAAAATTAAGGGGGAAACTGCCAGCATCATCCACCTCCAAGAAATGAAACTAGTTAGCTGAAACCACATGAAGTGGTTCCAAAGGACATCATCTGAACTGCATAAAGTCTGACTTCATCACCTTGTTGGTTAATAGCCAAAGGACAAACAACTGGACAAAAAATATTTTTTATTATCATAGTATCAGGAAAATTAAATTCAATACCCATTCACTTAAGCCATTCTTCCTAAAACCTCACAACATTTCAGCAGGAGACAACTTAAATTGCTTTTTTTGAGATGGAGTCTCGCTCGCCTAGGCAGGAGTGCAGCGACGAGATCGTGGCTCACTGCAAGCTCTGCCTTCTGGGTTCACACCATTCTCCTGCCTCAGCCTTCCGAGTAGCTGGGACTACAGGCCCCCGCCCACCATGCCCGGCTAATTTTCTGTATTTTTAGTAGAGACGGGGTTTCACCGTGTTAGCCAGGATGGTCATAGGTCCTTTTTTTCTAAAAGAGCTGGAGGGTCAAGCTGGGCACCTGCATGTAATGTGAAGACCATGTGTGCACAGCATTTCAAACTCAATTCTTACAACAAGTTAGTAAATAGCACAGTACTCAAGAACTTCTCTCAGCATAAAGTTCAAAAGCTGCAGAGAAAAGACATACAGATATGGCTCCTGCCCTAAAGTGTTTGGAAAGTCACCCGCAACAGCAGTGAGACAAATCCATTTCCTGCTTCTTGAGCAATTGCTCTGCTCTCCTTGGCATATTCTGTCCATTTGACTCATCTATATTTTTTTGTTTTGTTTGCTTTTTAGTAATTTCCAACACATCCTTAAATTTTACAGTCAAATTCTCTCTTTGAAACAGGGCACAGGATTTGGTACCATAACGGATTTACCTATTTGTAGACACACCAGGTATCATTAAATGATTTTTCTGGAAATCTGTAATGGGACTTATACACTATTAAAAATCCATATGGTCACAACTGTCTAACCCCAGCAAAACTCTTACTTTCAAGCAACCCTCTGATTTCTGTCTCCAAAGCATTCCAGAAGTGTAAACATTCTAAGTTTCTTATTATTGCTTGTTTTTACAACAAAGTACTTTTGACAGTTTCATCTAACTTCACAAGGCTGACACTTCACGTTGTATTTCATTATCAGGCCTCCTCAGTCTCCTCCAATCAGTCTTATTATCTTAAATGACCTTGATGTTTTTGAAGTATACTCGACAAATATTTTGTAAAATGTCTCTCAATTAGGTTTCATGTTTCATCCTCATTAGAGTAAGGTCATGCATTTTTGGCAAAAATATCACAAAGGTTGTGCCCTTCTCAGGGCGTCACATCAGGATGTATGTGACGCCAATGTCTTATTATTGGAGACATTAACTTTGATTACTTGGTTAAGGTGGTGTCTGCCAAGCATCTCCACTGCAAAGTTGTAATTTTTTCTTTTGTAATTAAACGTGCAGAGAGATCATTTGAGACTATGAAACTCTTCTGTTTCTCATACTTTTGCCCATTAATTTAGCATTTGTGCTTGCGACAATCATTTCTGTGTTGTTTGCCAAATGATTTTTCTATTTTCATGATTCCCTCTACTTACAGTTTGTTAAATGGAATTATCCTACAAGAGCTTTCCCAATTTATTCACCCAATTACTTGTTTTACTTCAGTATGGTCATATATTTATTTATTTTATTCTGCTGGATAGAATTCATTACTATCATTGCGTACTTTTTGCTCACATTACGTGGCCACCGGGAGCTCCTTTAAGTTGCCTCATGCATCCTTTGACATGCTCCCATCATTTTGTGAGCATTTCTTTACTTTTGGGCTCATCTTGTGTTCAGCCTGCTCTAGCCCTACACTCAATCCTGTTTCCAAGGACACCTTATTCCTTTTGTTGAAGAATGATACTTAAAAAGCAGTCTTTTTATTTTATTTTATTTTTTTGTGAGATGGAGTCTCGCTCTGTTGCCCAAGCTACAGTACAATGGCCTGATCTCGGCTCATTGCAACCTGGGTTCAAGTGATTCTCCTGTCTCATCCTCCCAAGTAGCTGAGATTACAGGCATGCACCACCAGCCCGGCTAATTTTTGTATTTTTAGTGGAGATGGGGTTTTGCCATGTTGGCCAGGCTGGTTTCAAACTCCTGACCTCAGGTGATCTGCCCACCTCAGCCTCCGAAAGTGCTGGGATTACAGGCAGGAGCCATGGAGTAACCAAGGTCTTGATGTTAGATATACTTCCTGGTACTGGGGTGTCACTACTTCTAGGCCTTCTCAGCAGAAAGAACTAAAACATACATGTTTAGCTGTCTGGTAAGGTTTGTCTCTCCCTTGTATTAACAGTTCCACTTTTTCAGTGTTTTCCTGGCTATTCTTATATGATTCTTTTAACCATATGAATAGTAGAATCAATTTGTCTAACGTGATTATAAAAGCATTTTGGTATTTACATGACGATTGTGTTAAATTTGCAAAGTAATCTACAAAAAACTGATATCCTAATAGTATTAAGTCATCCTATCCAAGAACAAGGAATATTGTTCCATTTGTTCAAATCTGCAAATTCCAGAAGTGTTTTTAACGTTTTATTCATATAGTTTTTGCACATTTCTTGTTTATTCCTAAGTATTTAATCTTCTTTGATGCTATTTTAAATGGGATTTTCACTACCAATACAATATGTCTTCCAATGGTTGTGTTTGTGTATACAAAGGCTTTTGATTTCTGCATATTAACTTTATATCCTGCTACTTTATTGAAATGTTTTGTTGTCTGAATTCATTTATCAGTGATTCTCTAGGGTTTTCCAAGTATACTATCATGTTAACTGCAATAGAGATAGTTTATCTCTTCTTTACCAATGCTCATGCCTCTAATTGATCTTTTCTTGTCTAATTACCTGGCTAATATATCTAATGTAACATTGAATAAGAGTGAAAATCATGGGCATTCTTGTCCTGTTACTGATCTTAGCAGAAATACCACTGGGGTCTCCCCATTAAGAAATTGGCTTTAGGACTAAGTGTGTGTGTACATAATGTTAAGGAAGTAGCCCTCCATACCTGAGGTACTATTGTCCTTATTTTTTTATTAACAGCTTTATTGAGATATAATTCATAATCCACGAATAGTCTACATTTCATCCTTCCACCAGAATGAACGAATACTTTAGCAAAGTTTTTTCTCCAGGATGATAACAATTTAGAAAGTTAAATAGCTCCTGAACCTCACCTCTGCCTTTCAAACCGTTGCAAAAAATTTTAAAGGGCTGAGGCCTCACAGGGTCTCAACGTTCACTTGATGATATGATAACTATTCCTCAAGCTTCTTCTTTACAGCAATTTGATAATAAATACTATAAAAAGAGGTTTAATGTGCCAACAGCGTTCATGCTTCACCATAAACATTTTCACTATGCAATCCCTTCTAATTAGAGAAAAGCAGTAACATATCACCATTTTCGTTTCATTGTAAGTACTCTGTAGATTAATTACAGACTTTCCTCCTCCTCCTCCTCCTTCCTCCTCCTCCCTCCTCCTCCTCCTCCCTCCCCCTCTTCTTCTTCTTCTTCTTCTTTCTTTTTTTTGACAGAGTCTTGCCTCTGTTGCCCCAGGCCTGGAGTGCAGTGCATTTGGCTACAGCCCAACTCCGCCTACTGGGTTCAAGCAAATTTAGCCTCCGAGTACTGGGATTACAGGCATGCACCAACCATGCCCACTAATTTTTGTTATTTAGTAGAGAGAGGTTCCACCCGTTGGCCAGCTGCCGCGAACTCCGACTTCAAGTGATCCACCGCTTGGCCTCCAAGAGGCTGAGTACAGTGGAGCACTGCACCCTGTCACTATTTTCTATCTCATTTGGATTTTCCATCATCCAAAATATGGTTGTTTTTTCATTTTGGGGTGAGTTAAGTTCAAGTACATGTATACTTTATTTTAGATTCAGAAGGTACATGTGCAGGTTTGTTAAATGGGTAAATTGTATAACGCTGGCATTTAGGCATCACCCAAATATTTGGATACCACCAAATAGTACCCAATAGATAGTTTTTCAAACCTTATATCCCATACCCCTTTCAGAGTCCTCAGTGTCTTCTGTGTCTGGCTTTATGGCCATGTGTATACACTGTTTAGCTCCCATGTACTAAGAAAGAATGTGTAGTATTTTTCTGTTTCTGCATTAATTCACTGAGGATAACAGTCTCCAGCTGCATCCATGTTGCTGCAAAGGACATAATTTTGTTCTTTTTTATGGCTGTGTAGTATTCCATGGTATATATGTGCCATATTTTCTTTATCCAACTCACCACCGAGGGGTACATAGGTTGATTCCATGACTTTGCTATTGTGAATAGTGTTGCAATAAACATATGAGTGCAGGGAAGGTGTCTTTTTGATAAATGATTTCTTTTCCTTTGGGTACATATTCAGTAGTGGGATTGCTGGGTGGAATGGTATTTCTATTTTTAGTTCTTTGAGAAATCTTCATACTGTTTTCCATAGGGGTTGAACTAATTTATATTCCTACCAACAATGTATGAGTGTTCTCTTTTCTCCATATCCTTGATGACATGTGTTATATTTTGACTTAATAGTCATTCTGACTGGTGTGAGATGGTATCTCATTGTGGCTGTAACTTGCATTTCTCTGATGATTAGTGATGTTGAGCATTTTTTCATATTTGCTGGCAGCCAGAAGTGTCTATTCATGTCCTTTGCTCACTTTTTAATGGGGTTGTTTCTTGAGTTTCTTATAGATATTTGTCCTTTGTCAGTTGCATAGTTTGCAAATATTTTCCCCCATTCTGTAGATTGTCTGTTCACTCTGTTGTTTCTTTTGCTGTGCAGAAGCTCTTTAGTTTAATTAAGTCCCATTTGCCAATATTTGTTTTTGTTGCATTTGCCTTCGAGGTCTTAGTCATAAATTCTTTGCCCAGGCCAATGTCCAGAGGAGTTTTTCTTCTATGATTTGCATCCTTTGAGGTATTATATTTAAGTTTTTAATCCATCTTAATTTTTGTATAAGGTGGGAGGTAGGGGTCCAGTTTCATTCTTCTGTATATGGCTAGCCAGTTTTCTCAGCACTATTTATTGAATAGGGTGTCCTTTCCTCATTGTTTATTTTTGTTGACTTTGTCAAAAGATCTGTTAGTTGTAGGTGTATGGCTTTATTCCCAGGTTCTCTATTTTGTTCCTTTGATCTATGTGTCTGTTTTTGTAACAGTTCGATGCTGTTTTCATTACCTACAACGTTTGCAGTATATTACCTTGAAGTCAGGTAACGTGATGCCAAAGACTTTGTTCTTTTTGCTTAGGATTGTTTTGGCTATTTGGTTCTTTTGTGTTTCCACATGAATTTTATAACTTTTTTTCTAATTTCATGAAAAATGACACAGGTAATTTGATAGGAATTACATTGAATCTGTAGATTGTTTGGGCAGTATAGCCATTTAAATGATACTGATTCTTCCAATCCACGAGCATGGGATGTTTTTCTACTTGTTTGTGTCATCTCTGATTTCTTTCATCAGTGTCTCATAGTTCTCCTTCTAGAGATCTTTCACCTCCTCAGATAAATGTATTCCTCGGTATTTTATTTTTTTTTGCTATTGTAAATGGGATTGTATTCTTGATTTGGTTCGCAGCTTGAATGTTACTGGTATATAGGAATGCTACTGATTTCAGATGCTGATTCTGAATCCTGAAATTTTACTGAAGTTGTTTATCAAGTCTGAGAGTCTTTTGGAGGAACTTTTAGGGTTTTCTAGGCATAGAATCATATCATCGACAAACAGATAACTTGATTTCCTCTTTTCCTATTTGGATGACCTTTATTCTTTCTCTTGCTTGACTGCTCTGGCTACGACTTTTAGTACTATGTTGAATAGGAGTGGTGAGAGTAGGCATACTTGTCTTCTTTCGTGTTAGGGGGAACACTTTCAACTTTTGCCCTTCAGTATGATGTTGGCTATTGGTTTGTCATAGATGGCTCTTATTATTTAGAGGTATATTCTGTTGATGCCTAGTTTGTTGAGAGTTTTTATCATGTTGAGATACTGAATTTTAATCAAAGACTTTTTTCCACATCTATTGAGATGATACAGTTTTTGTTTTTAATTCTATTTATGTGGCGAATCACATATATGGATTTGTGTATATTGAACCATCCTTGCATCCCAGGAATAAAGCTCTCTTGAGCATGATGAATTATCTTTTTGATATGCTGCTAAATTCAGTTGGCTAGTTATTTGATAAAGATTTTTGTGTCTATGTTCAGAGATACTGGCTTGTTATTTTCCTTTTTCGTTGTATTCTTGCCAGATTTTGGTATCAGGATGATACTGGTTTCACAGAATGAATTAGGGAGGAATCCTGCCTCCTCAATTTTTTGGAATAGTTTCAGTAAGATTGGTACCAGCTCTTCTTTGTTATGTCTGGTAGAATTTGGATGTGAATTCACCTGCTCCAGAGCTTTTTTTTTGTTGGTAGATTTTTACTATTGACTCAATTTTGTAACTCATTATTAGCCTGTTCAGGATTTCAATTTCTTCCTGGTTCAACCTTGGGAAGCTGTGTGTTTCCAGGGATTTATCCATTTCCTCTAGATTTTCTACTGTGTGTGCATACAGATATTTGCAGTAATCTCTGAGGATCTTTTCTATTTTTGTGCTATCAGCTGTAATCTCATCTCCGTCATTTTTAATTTGTGCTTATTTGGATATTCTTTTTTTTCTTTTTCTTTTTTTTTTATGGAGTCTCACTCTGTTGCTCAGGCTGGAGTGCAGTGGCACTGCAACCTCCGCCTTCCAGGTTCAAGCAGTTCTCCTGCCTCAGTCTCCCTAGTAGCTGGGATTACAGGCATGTGCCACCACACCCAGATGATTTTCTATTTTTAGTAGAGACAGGGTTTCACCATATTGGCCAGGCTAGTCTTGAACTCCTGACCTTGTGATCCGCCCGCCTCAGCCTCCCAAAGTGCTGGGATTACAGGTATGAGCCACTGCACCCAGCCCTTTTTTTCTTAATCTAGCAAGTAGTCTATAAATCTTGTTTATCCTTTCAAAGAACCAACTTTTTGTTTCACTGACCTTTATTTTTTGGTCTCATTCTCCTCTGATCTTGGTTATTTTTCTTCTGCTAGCTCTGGGTTTAGTGTGTTTTGTTTTTTCTGTTCCTTTAGGTCCAACAATTAGTTGTTAACTTGAGATTTTTCTGTTTTCTTGATGTAGGCAGTTAGTGGTATCAACATTCCCTTTGCTGTATCCCAGAAGTTTTGGTATATTGTGTCTCTATTTTCATTTGTTTTAAAGAATTCTTTTTTTATTTCTGCCTCAATTTTGTGTTTATTCCAAAGTCAATCAGAGGACCAAGCTGTTTAGATTCCATGTATTTGTGTTTTTTTGTTTTTTTGAGATGGAGTCTCGCTCCGTCGCCCAGGGTGGAGTGCAGTGGCGTGATCTCGGCTTACTGCAACCTCTGCCTCCCAGGTTCAAGCAATTCTCCTGCCTCAGCCTCCCAAGTAGCTGGGACTACAGGCATGTGTCACCATGCCCAGCTAATTATTTTATTTTATTTTTATTTTAGTAGAGATGGGAGTTTCACTATGTTAGTCAGGATGGTTTTGATCTCCTGACCTCATGAGCCTCCTGCCTCGACCTTCCAAAGTGTTGGGATTATAGGCATGAGCCACCGCACCCAGCCCTATTTGTGTGGTTTTGAGAGTGTCTCTTGGTATTAATTTCTAGTTTTATTCCACTGTGGTCTGAGAAGACACTTGACAGGATTTCAATTTTTTGAATTTGTTGAGGCTTGCTTTATGATTGAGCATGTAGTCAATCTTTGAGAATGTTCTATGCACAGATAAGAAGAATGTATATTCTGTGATTGTTGGGTGGAGTATTCTGTAGACATCTATTAGGTCTGTTTGGTCAAATGTCAAATTTAAGTCCAGAATTAGTATTCTGCCTTGATAGTCTGTTTAAGGAGACACTGAAATCCCCTACTATTATTTTATCGCTATCTCTTTTCTTAGGTCTAGTATTCATTTTATAAATCTGGATGCTCTGATGTTGGGTGACTATGCACATAGGATAATTAAATCTTCTAGTTGAACTGAACCCTTTATTATATAATGTAATTTGTTTTTTACTGTTGTTGGTTTCAAGTCTGTTTTATCTGATACAAGAATAGCACCTCCTACTCTTTTTTGTTTTCTATTTGCATGATCTCTCTTCTTCCTTTTACTTTGAGCTTATAGATGTCATTACATGTGAGATGGGTCTCTTGAAGGCAATAGAAGGTTGGGTTCAAGCACATGTCCTGATATATCTGAGTCTCAACTCTGTCATAATTATTTCATATTCATATTTGTCATGTTTCCCTCTCTATAGGATATATATCTTCTTTAATACATTAATTTTTCTGGTATTTAAGGAAGTTTGTATTTTTGTTCTATGGTTATCTTTGTACTTATATCATATTAAATGACCTTATGCTCTTGGATTTTTGTTTAATCATTTCTTATCTGGCTTGCCAGTTTTTGTCAGTATTCTGTAAGTCACCCCTATTGCCTAGATGGCAATCAATAAGCTCCTTCTATTTTACTCTTTCTCCTTTTTCTCTCTTTCCATTTCCTGTTTTTTTCTTTTTTTTGAGATTTTTAAAAAATTATTATTATACTTTAAGTTCTAGGGTACATGTGCGTGCAGGTTTGTTACATATGTATACATGTGCCATGTTGGTGTGCTGCACCCATTAACTCATCATTTACATTAGGTATGTCTCCTAATGCTATCCCTCCCCCCTACTCCCTCCCCACAACAGGACCTGGTGTGTGATCCTCCCATTCCAGTGTCCAAGTGATCTCACTGTTCAATTCCTACCTATGAGTGAGAACATGTGGTACTTGGTTTTCTGTTCTTGTGATAGTTTGCTGAGAATGATGGTTTCCAGCTGCATCCGTGTCCTTTGTAGGATTTACAAAGAATGATTTGGGGTGGAGAGTTCTGTAGATGTCTACTAGGTCCACTTGGTGCAGAGTTGAGTTCAATTCCTGGATATCCTTGTTAACTTTCTGTCTTGTTGATCTGTCTAATGTTGACATTAGGGTGTTAAAGTCTCCCATTATTATTGTATGGGAGTCTAAGTCTCTTTGTAAGTCTCTAAGGACTTGCTTTATGAATCTGGGTGCTCCTGTATTGGGTGCATATATATTTAGGATAGTTAGCTCTTCCTGATGAATTGATCCCTTTACCATTATGTAATGGCCTTTTTTGTCTCTTTTGATGTTTGATGGTTTAAAGTCTGTTTTATCACAGACTAGGATTTCAACCCCTGCTTTTTTTGTGTGTTCCATTTGCTTGGTAGATCTTCCTCCATCCCTTTATTTTGGCCTAGATGTGTGGTCTCTGCATGGAGATGGGTCCCTGAACACACAAACTGATGGGTCTTGACTCTTTATCCAATTTGCCAGTCTGTGTCTTTTAATTGGACCATTTAGGCCATTTACATTTAATGTTAATATTGTTATGTGTGAACTTGATCTTGTCATTACGATATTAGCTGGTTATAGTTGGCTCGCTAGTTGGTGCAGTTCTTCCTAGCATCAATGGACTTTACAGTTTGACATGTTTTTGCCAATGGTTGGTAACCTGTTGTCCTTTCCATGTTCAGTGCTATCCTTCAGGATCTCTTGTAGGGCAGGCCCTGGTGGTAACAAATCTCTAAGCATTTGCTTGTCTGTAAAGGATTTTAATTTCCCTTCACTATGAAACTGAGTTTGGCTGGATATGAAATTCTGGGTTGAAAATCTTTTTCTTTAAGAATGTTGAATATTGGTCCCCCCCACTTCTTCTGGCTTGGGAGAGTTACGCCGAGAGATCTGCTGTTAGTCTGTGGGCTTCCCTTTGGGGTACCCGACCTTTCTCTCTGGCTGCCCTTAACAGTTTCCTTGCATTTCAACTTCGGTGAATCGTGACAACTAATGTGGTTTGGAGTGTGCGCTTCTGAGGAGTATCTTTGTGGCGGTTCTCGTATTTCCTTAATTTGAATGTTGGCCTGCCTTACTAGGTTGTGAAGTTCTCCTGGATGATATCTGAAGAGTGTTTTCCAACTTGTTCCATTTTTCCCCCTTCACTTTCAGGCACACGATCAGACGTAGATTTGGTCTTTTCACATAATCCCCTATTTTGGAGGCTTTGTTCATTTCTTTTTACTCTTTTTTCTCCACACCTCTCACTTCATTTCGTTCATTTGATCTTCAATCGCTGATACTCCTTCTTCCAGTTGATCGAGTCCGTTACTGAAGTTTGTGCATTTGTCACGTATTTCTCGTGTTATGGTTTTCATCTCTATCAGTTCTTTTAAGGTCTTCTCTGCATTGATTACTCTAGTTATCCATTCTTTTTTCAACGTTTTTAGTTTCTTTGCGCTGGTTACGTAGTTCCTCCTTTAGCTCTGAGAAGTTTGATCGACTGAAGTCCTCTTCTCTCAACTCATCAAAGTCATTCTCTGTCCAGCTTTGTTCCATTGCTGGCAATGAGCTGCATTCCTTTGGAGGGGGAGACGCACTGATTTTTTGTATTTCCAGCTTTTCTGCATTGCTTTTTCCCCATCTTTGTGGTTTTATTTGCCTTTGGTCTTTGATGATGGTGATGTACTGATGGGGTTGTGGTGTGGGTGTCCTTTCTGTTTGTTAAGTTTTCCTTCTAACAGTCAGGACCCTCAGCCGTAGGTCTGTTGGAGTTTGCCTGAGGTTCACTCCAGACCCTGTTTGCCTGGGTATCAGCAGCGGAGGCTGCAGAAGATAGAATATTGCTGAACAGCGAGTGCTTCTGTCTGATTCTTGCTCTGGAAGCTTCATCTCAGGTGTACTCTGCTGTGTGAGGTGTGAGGTTTCGGTCTGCACCTAGTGGGGGATGTCTTCCAGTTAGGCTACTCAGGGGTCAGGGACCCACTTGAGCAGGCAGTCTGTCCGTTCTCAGATCTCAGCCTCTGTGCTGGGAGATCCATTGCTCCTTCAAAGCTATCAGACAGGGGCATTTACCTCTGCCGAGGTTTCTGTTGCTTTCTGTTTAGCTATGCCCTGTCCCCAGAGGAGGAGTCTACAGAGGCAGGCTGGCCTCCCTGAGCTGTGGTGGGCTCCACCCAATTTGAGCTTCCCAGTGGCTTTGTTTACCCACTTAAGCCTCAGCAATGGCGAGAGCCCTCCCCCAGCCTCGCTGCTGCCTTGCAGTTAGATCTCAGACGGCTGTGCTAGCAATGAGGGAGGCTCCGTGGGCGTTGGACCCTCCAGGCCAGGTGTGGGATATAATCTCCTGGTGTGCCGTTTGCTAAGACCCTTGGTAAAGCGCAGTATTAGGGTGGGAGTTACCCGATTTTCCAAGTGTTGTGTGTCTCAGTTTCCCTTGGCTAGGAAAAGGGATTCCCTTCCCCCTTGCATTTCCCTGGTGAGGCGATGCCTCGCCTTGCTTCAGCTCTCAGTGGTCGGGATGCACCAGCTGACCAGCACCGATTGTCCGGCACTCCCCAGTGAGATGAACCTGGTTACCTCAGTTGAAAATGCAGAAATCACCCATCTTCTGTGTCATTCACACTGGGAGCTGGAGGCTGGAGCTGTTCCTATTCAGCCATCTTGGGTGCACCCCCTCTCTTCCCATTTCTAAGCGCATTATTTTTTATTTTGTTTTTAGAGACAGGGTCTGTCACCCAGGCTAGAGTGCAGTGGTCCAATCATAGCTCACTGCACCCTCAAGTTCCTGGACTCAAGGATTCCTGAGAGGCTCCTGCCTCAGCCTCTCAAGCAGCTGGGACTCTTAAGTATATGCCACCATGCCTGCCTAATTTTAAAAATTCTTTGTAGAGATAGGGTCTTGCTATGTTGCCCAGGCTTGTCTCAAACTCCTGACCTCAAGCTATCCTCCTGCTTTGGCCTCCCAAAGTGCTAGGACTACACACATGAGCTACCACTCCCACATTACTAACGGTTTGTCAAGCCGCATTACTAACGGTTTGTCACCACTTCTTGTATATTAATCTTCCACCCTCTTTCCCACCTTTCAGTCTCAAATCTACATTTATATATACCAAAATGCTCACTATCACATTCCTTTTGCTAAAATATACTAGTTATTTCTTGGTTAGGTAAGTTCATCCTCTGGTACATCATGCCCATACAGCTTTCTGTGTGTACATAAATGTTCTATGTCTTTACTCTCCATCATGGTACCCACTAGTTACATGGGGCTGTTGAGCATCTAAAATATGACTAATACAATGAATTAACTAAGTCTTATATATTTATAAATTGTAACTCATTTAAATTACCACTAGAAGTCACTGGATTACATACTTTTTTAAAGAGGATGAATTTTATGGTATGTGTATATCTAAAAAGCTACATGTGACTACAGGCTTTGAATCACACTTAACTGCTTTAGTAGATGCCTGGAGAAGGGATCATGGGTGCACAGATCTCTAAGTCCTTGAGGTCTTTAAAAAACAGCTTTATAGAGACATAATTCACATAATATTAAATATACCCTTTTAAAGTGTGTGACTTAGTGATTTTCTAGTTTTTTTCACAAACTTGTGCAACCATCACCATCATATAATTCCACAACAATTTCATCATTTCATAAAGAAACTCTATACCCATTTGTAGTTACTCATCATTTCTCCCTTCCTCACATCCCCTGGATTTACTTTCTATCTGTATGGATTTGCCAAATGCAAATATTTCATATAAAAAGAATCATACAGCATGTGTCCTTCTGCATCTGGCTTCTTTCACTTAGCATACTGCTTTCAGGGTTTATCCATGTTGCTGCATATACTAGTACCTTTTACTGGTGAATAATATTCCACTATCTGATATAACAGTTTGTTTATCCATTAATCAAGTGATAGACATTTGAGTTCTACTTTCCAGTTATGAATAATGTTGCTGTCAACATTCATATACAAGTTTGGTGTAAACATATATGTTTTCATTTCTCTTGGGTATATACCCAAGAGCAGAATTGCTGGGTAATATTGTGTTTAATTATTTGAGGAACTGACAATCTGTTTTCCAAAGTGCTTCCATCATTTTACATTCCTGCCAGCAGTGTATGAGGTTTCAATTTCTCTCCATTTTTTCCAACATCTGTTATTGTCTTTTTTATTATAGCCACCCTAGTGGGTGTAAGTCATATCTGATTGTGGTTTTTATTTACATTTTCCCAGTGGCTAATGATGCTAAGCATCTTTTTATGTGTTTCTTGGCCATTTGTATATTTTCTTTTGAGGCATGTCTATTCAAATCCTTTGAACATATTTTCATTCAGCTATTTGTCTTTTTTATTGTGAATTGTAATAAGAGTTATTTCAAGTCCCCTATCAGATATATTTCTGTGGGTTGCATTTTCACTTTCTTGATGGTATCCTTTGAAGCACACAAGTTTTAAATTTTGATCAAATCCAATTTATCTATTGTTTTAGTTGTTGCTTATGTTTTTGGTGCTTAAATGTTTAACAGTTTTCTATAACTTAGATCTTAAAGGAGACTTCACTTGATATAAAAATCTTGAGTCAATCTTTAAGTTTTAAAAAACATTGCTCCATTATTATCTTGCATTGTATAATGTTTTGAGAAGTATAATGGCAGTCTAAATATTTGCCTTTTAAAATTATTTTATCTTTTTACTGGTAGTCATAATTATTTATATCTTCAAAATCTAATGGTTTTAATATAATAAGTTTTAAAATTGAACATTCTGAGTTTATTCCAGGTACCCAATTGATACTCTTTTCAAATGTACTTTAAGATATTTTGTTTGTTGTTGAAAAAACTCCTTGAATGGTATTTTTAAATAATACTTCTGTCACTTTTTTTTTGTCTTTGTTCTTCAAGGACACATATACAAATGTTATTCCTTTTGGATCTGTCTTCCATTTCCACTATTTTATCTCTAGCTTTTCAAATAATTCTTCATCTTATTTTCATTCTTTTCATTTTCCTTTGTTTCTTTAATGACCCTTATTAATTTTTTGGGTGTGTTCTCCCTTGGGCACCCTGTAATTACTCCTCATTTCTCAGATAACTGTCATTTTCTTCCATTTTCTGAGTTAAATCACTTCTTTCCAGTCCTTCCTGTTCGTCCATTTTGTTCTTAGTTCCTTAATTTTTTGTTTTATATCATAAAATGTTCACTTGACTATCGTTAATTCTGCTTGGAATGTTGTCTTATAGTTTTGTTAGGCTTCACAGTAGATTTTTTGGGGTACGAATTATTCCACAGTGGACATATGTTGTTTTTTGTTTTCTCATTTTGGGAGCCAATAACCCAATAAGGATCTGTTCATCTTTTTCCCAATCATTTTCACAGTATCAGGTTGTTTTACAAGTTTCTTAGTTCAGTGCTGTATCTTCTATCAGCATATATCAAGTGAAGATACATTAAGGGATCTCTTTGTTTGGACTGAGTAGGGAAGGGCTATGTGTCCTCTGATGTTCTGGTTCACTTGTCTTGTAGAACCTTTAGTTTTCCCCACTTGCTTCACTTCCTCTTTACCAATCCAATTGCCAATTTTCCTTCAATAACTGTATTTCTGGCTTGCTATTCCTTCCAGTTGCATGTACTTACACCTAAGCTTAGGTGGTAGTGGTAGACCCACCTAAAGCCCCACTGCCCGCTCCCCTCTTCTCTCTTCCCCACAGTTTTTCTCATTCTGCCATTGCTTAACACAAAATCTTAGGGTGAGGCAGGGATAAAGTCAAAGTGTAATTGCTGGGAATTGATGCTTATTTCTCTTTTTATTTATAATTTACCCTCTCACTGAATTAAGATGGGGGCTACCAGACTTTGGAGTTGCTAAAGGAACATATTTCTCATAGAAGATGCTCTAGCTTAGTAGGGTGCAATCTGGCTGCACTTCCTAATTCTCTAGGGAGCTTTCCTTAGTGTAGAATTCTCAACTTCAACTCGAAGATATTCTTGTTAAGTAGGTCAGGGTGGGGCCTCAAAATCTATATAGCAGAATTCTGATGGTTGGTGGAGTTGAGAATCATCATGGTGCAAAAACCCTTGTCCTCATGCATTTTCGTGGTTTCTGGGGATACGCACACCCCTCACTGGCAGGGTAGACTCGCCCATCTCATCCATTTTAAAAGCATCAGAGAAACAGGGGCAAAGATTACCAAAGCAGTCTCTCAGAGTACGGGCAGAACTCTTCTGATAAGCCATGAATGGTCTCTTTCCAATCTCAGAGCAATGTTCACAGCTGAACACAGGAATGCCTGGAAGCTTCTGGCTAAACCTTTCTGGTTTGTTCTGGTTAATAAAAATGGAGTGTGCCATCAGAACTCCAACCTTGCTAAGATTACACAATCAGCCACTTTCCAATGCCCCCACCCTACTCTGTTCTCCAGGACTGAGGTAGATCTTTTTGGGAGAAATAAGGGAGAGAAAAGAATGAAAATTCTCTTCCCCTTCATAGTATTCTAAACATCAGTGACTGATTCTCTAGTTTTGAAAAACTTGTCAGTTGATTTTGATGTAATAACCCTGGTTAAGAACTATACCTTAAAATATCTGAGAAGCACAACACTTTAAAAAGCAGAGAGGGGATATATATGTTATCTAGAAATATCTCTAGACACATTCAGTTTTTCTATTAAAATTCTTCTTTTATAAAAATATATTTGTTTCAGCAGTAGTACCTGGGTCACCTTAAGCTTTCAGTGTGTTCAGCAGACCATCTGCACTGGAGTCACTGGGGGAGCCTTGTTAAACATACAGTTCCCAGACTATCCTTCTAAAATCGAAGTGAGAAGACCTGAGATAAGAGCCAAGAATCTGCATATTTGATAAGTACTTTAGGAAATTCTGAAAACACTTTGAGAAACACCATCTTAGTCCACTGTGACTCTCAAAACATCAGACACTTCATGATACATCAGAACGTCAAAAGATAGCCCTCGTCACTGAAAAAAATAGTTGCCTCCAGCTCAGATTTTTAAAATGCCAGAAATATCTGTCTTTGCCAAAAGGCACCAGTTGTCATGGTCAATTGATCATGCTCTTCTAAATTTTCTGTTCCCTTTTAGCCCTTTTGATATTTACACATATTCTCTCTGAGTCACTAAAACTTATGGTCTGTAATGTGACTAATACTCTGGGAATATTTAATAAACACACATGAGCAATTACCACGAAGCTCATTTGAACATACACTTCCCCAACTTCTGCCCCTGAAAATACCTTGTACTAGTCCACTCAGGAATAAAAACAGACCTGGCTGCCCTCCCACAGCAGGGACCTATAACTCTCCTTTAACGGGTCCATTTTGGCTTTGTTAATTAGGCTGACTTCATCAGGAGAAGCGGTCTGGCCATCAAATGTGTGTGCAGATGTTAGGTGGACAGGGAGTCAGTCATTGCCAAGATTTCAGGAAGAAACAGAAGGATGGCAGTCCCTCTGGCAATGTCTCATCCACTCTGGTGACCCATGGAGAATGTCTACCCTCCCCGCACCCATCTGTTGATGACAACTAATTATCTGAAACCCCTTTGGGGTTTCCATCAGGAAAATCCTCAACTCTAATTAAAAAGACAGGTAAATGAGAAATCTAGGCCCATGATCTAGATTAGAATATCTTCCTCAAGTATTTAGAGGAAGATGAAGATGACTAAAAGTTGTCTAATATAACACAGATTCCCCTGTCTCTTACTTGGTTACCAAACAGCTTCCTGCTACCAGGTATAGTAGATTAATATACACTATTCTAAAGCTGCAATACCTTTTTTTCATTTTTTGAGACAGGGTCACACTCTGTAACCCAGGCTGGAGTGTAGGTGGCGTGATCAGAGCTCACGGCAGCCTCGAACTCCTAGGCTCAAGTGATCTTCCCACCTCAGCCTTCCAAGTAGCTGGGACCAGAGGTGTGAGCCACCACATCTGACTTGTTTTTTTTGTTTTGTCTTGTTTCTTTCAGTTTGTAGAGACATGGTCTTGCCATGTTGCCCAGGCTGGTCTCAAACTCTTAGGCTCAAGCAATCCTCCCGTGTTGGCCTCCCAAAGTTCTGGGATTATAGGTGTGAGCCACTGTGCCTGGCCCTGTAATACTTGACAGTATGAGACTGGCTTTATTAGGAAAAATTCAGAGCAAAGGAAAACTCTCATGAGTCAAAATGTGGTCTTCTGCCCTGTGTCCAATAACACATGCTTCTCTGATATTTCTCATAACACTTGGTAGCGCAAGTTCTACTTAGAGGATGAACCACTGAAACACATAAAGCCCTTTCCTCAGTTATATAACAAAACACAGAACTGTAACCATAATTTATTACCACAAAAAAATATAAAAAAGGAATTTACATATTTTTAAGATTTGCATTATGTAGCAAACTGAATGGAAGGCAACTGGAGCAAAGTTTCACCAATGCCTGGAGCTGTTTGCCAAACACACAGCTTTGTATCATCCAACAACAAAATGTTGCTCATCATACCATAAGCCTAAATTATACTAGACCAACTTTATTATTTTCCGTCTATTCTACCGTCTTAAACCTACCTTTCACTATAGTTTATTGTGCAGTTACTTTAAACTCTTCATTAGATTGTAAGCTTCTTGAGGATAATTCCTATGTGTAGTCATTTCTCAATGTCCTACGCATCCAGCACAGTGATTTAAACTCAGTGAGATGTTTGCTGCATTGAACCATGTGAACAAAAACAAATCACAACTGAAACCCCCTGCAAGAAGCCAGTCACAAAGAATCTTTCCTAAAAATTGTCTTTAATATTTTAAATTTCATGTTTTCTGGGTTGGCCTACTTCAACAACTGTTTACTAGTTTATTCATTCCCCCCTCAAACTCATCAAACCAAATACACGATATTTGTAAATGTTCCTGAGTTTAAATTATGCCTCAATAAAACAAAACATAATAAAATTTTTATAAATAGGTAGGTAAAAACCTCCAGTATTGAGGTTGTGTAAAGAGGATAAGTATTAACCTTTAAAGGCAATACTTTGGTGGAAATCATTAGAAAATGTTATTTTTGTTATCTTCTAACAAGTGAACTAATATAAAATACGGTTTAGAAAACAGCTAATCAAATTTATCCCACCCCTTTCACATAATCCTGTCTGCCCAAGATAATTAACAATCTTAACTTTTCTTTCTGTTTCTACTAAATCAGTTGCTATGCTGTGCTGGAGATGTAGCAATTATAGCTTGGAAAACAAAGGTACGGGAATATGCCTTCTTGAAACAGTTTCTTATTTCTCCCATTTTTTGGTCATTTGTTTTACTCTCATAAAATAAAACCAAGATATTTGCTCCTTCTCATTCACCCAACCCTTTACTCCAGAACTCTCCTGTGCCAGAAATGTATTTATCCTGCCCTGTCCTCCCCTCACAGCCTCCAAAGGCTGGCAAATTCTCCCTAACAGCCCCTGTTTTCAAAAATGCAGCTGGCTGTAGACACGTCAGTCTATTTGTATGGGGATTTCTGCCTAAATGCCTTTAGCTAACACTGCTGGCCTAGCTTATGATAGCAGTGTCCTTCCAGTGGCTCAGTTCACACCTTTGTCCAGTTCATATTCATGTTCCAGTTCACACAATCCTTCCTTTTCCAACATACAGGTACCATTTGGGAACTGAACAAATAAGCAAAATGAGAAAACCGAGGTTTAGAATGACCTGCACAGAATTACAAAGTCAACAATCAAGGCAGTGGTTTTCAATCCTGGGAGTCATTACAATCCCCTAAAACCACAATTGTTCTTACTTAAATCCTTGTCCAAACACATCTAAACATGAAAATACAGTCTCCAGAAAATGAAATACAGAAATGTATTTCTGAGAAAAATCAAATTCTCAGAAATGAATAAAGAATGATTATTATCTACTGGAAATTCTAGCACTGATAACCTTTAATAGTCGTGAACTTACCAGAATTGGCCAGATTCAGAAATGGTTTTTATTTCACTCAGACTCCTAAAACCTATATCCATTCCTTTATTTGGTCCTACAGATTCAGTGTAGAACTCTAGGGGAACAAGTGGATTCCCATTATGACATAACTTATAATTCTCCATAGAAGAAATCAAATTTTATAGTATTCACAACCAAAAAGTGTATGTCTAAAGTGATCTGTCCCTGCACATTCTGCTTTGATATTAATGTAAAAACAATAATTCTGGCCTGGTACAGTGGCTCACACCTGTAACCCCAGCACTTTGAGAGGCTAAGGCGGGTGGATCACTTGAGGTCAGAAATTTAAGATCAGCCTGGTCAACAAGGGGAAACCCCATCTCTACTAAAATTACAAAAATTAGCCAGAAGCGGTGGCATGCACCTGTAATCCTGGCTATTTCGGAGGCTGAGGGAAGAGAATCACTTGAACCCAGGAGGTGGAGGCTGCAATGAGCTGAGATCACACCATTGCACTTCAAGCCTGGGCCACAAAGCTAGACTCCGTCTCAAAAAAAATACCCCAAAACTAAAAAACAAGAATTCTTTCAATGATCTTGAAACATTTCACTTTTTACCAGGAGGATGACATAGTACTGGCCAATTACAATATGACAATCCCATTTTCTCATAGTTCTATTGTTTCTTTATAATTATTCCAGTTGGAATTCGTTATAACTTACATGAGTACACTGAAGATAATTTTCTTTTTAAGTGAGGAAAACAGAACAAAAGGAAGAAGAAGAGTGCTAGAAATGTTCTATATCTTGTTCTGGGTAAGGTGGTCCCTGCAACCATTTCTATAAATATGTAAAAATTCATTGAGCAGTCACTTAAAAGTTGGACACTTTACTGAATGTAATCATATTTTGTAGTAAGATTTTTTTTAATCTTATTAAAGATTTACGGAAAAGATGAGGAAGAAAAAAATATAAAGCCTGGAATTGAAATTCCTTAAATTCTCTATCATTTATTACACAAATATTTTTTGAGCACTTTCCTTTATTCTAGACACTGTAAGATGTTGATGATAAAACTATAATTAAGACACAGTCATTGGCCGCATGGCGTTAGTAATCTAATAATGGAGAGAGACAAGTGAGTAAGAAATTACAATACAGTGTGTGATGGCTATTATGATAGGAGTAAGCTCAGGGAGTTAGGCACATGCAGTGGGAAATCTAATTCAGCTTAGGAGAGCCAGAGATCGCAGACGGCCATTTCACCCACATAATATGACACATGCTGAAACATAGCTAACATTTATTTTGTAAGGTAAAAAGATCCGTCATCATTTCCTTCTTTTCTCTGCACTTCTAGAAGCAAAATTAAATTTAACATTTTTGTCTTCATTATGAGATACACTAAAAGTTAGATCCTTCATATTGTCTCTAAAGTAATGGTCACTCCCCAAAAATAAACATGGGAGCAGAAGTCAAAATAACTCAGGCTATCAGCCTATGAAACGTTTTAGAATGATGCACATGGGTTCTGAAGCAAACAAGATGCTCCAAAGTAAGTTAACAGCCACTGTTACTTAAGGCTTTCTTTAAAGAAAATTCTGTATGTGGCAACTTATCACAACAAAATAACAGAGCTACATTTAATGTTGAAATTAACCTCTCCCTCCCATTCAAAACAACTTCTTCAAATGCTTAGTGTACGATACAAGTAATTTAGGAAAATTTTGTTTTTTCAAAACAAAATAATTGAATTGAATATGGAGTTAATTATGGTAAAGATAAGAAGGACTGATTAAAAAACAGTAAGTGCTGGGCACAGTGGCTCGCACTTATAATCCCAGTATTTTGGGAGGCCAAGGTGGGTAGGTCGCTTGAGGCCAGGAGTTTGAAACCAGCCTGGCCAATATGGCAAAACCCCATCTCTACTAAAAATACAAAAAATTAGCTGGGCATGGTGGCACATGCCTGTAGTCCCAGCTACTTGGGAGGCTGAGGCAGGAGAATCACTTGAACCTGGGAGGCAGAAGTTCCAGTGAGTCGAGACCGCACCACTACACTTCAGCCTAAGCAACACAGTGAGACTCTGTCTCAAAAAATCAAAAAACCAAAATCAATAATAACTAAGCTAACTCTAGGACAATTCATCTCCATCTCCCAAAGTCCCAAACATGTGAAAGCAGGAACAGAGAATCATAAGATAATTAAGCTAAGCCTGGCATGGAATGTGACCAGGTAGTAACACAGGAGCACACTTCTCATCCTTGTTTTACACCTACATCCCCATGACACATGTATGGACAATGTAACCTACTTTGTTCCAGAGAGCAGCAAAGTTAATAAAGAATCTATAGGTTGCTCCTGACTCCATCGCCTACAAAATGGTCAGTAAAGTGGCTGGCAAAACTATTTCCTTCACAAATCTGGGACAGACACATAATCGGAAAGTTTACACAGTCTCAGGTCACAAAAGACAAAGACACAAATGAGGGAGTATTTATAGACTCAGATGATAAACAAGACAAACGGCTTTACCTGTCAGACTTCATCAGAAGGTTAGGCGGGAGCTCAAGGAGCTGGTTGTGTTGCACATCCAAGACCTCCACCGAGGTTCTTTCTAGCCTTTCAGGAAGCCTTGCCAACTGGTTGTGTCCTGCCAGTAGTTTCCGGAGACTGCTGTTACAAAATAAGCTGTATAAAAAGGGACAAAAGACCGAAAATGAAAAGAGTAGAATACTTAAAATTATCTCTCCAAAATCACAAATTCATTTGGAGCAACTACAAATTCATTTTAATATAAATTCAAACTTGGAACTATTTGTGTTTCAATACTTTCTACACTCAAGAAAAGGAGGAAGGAAAAAACTATGTAAACAGATACTGAGCAAAGAAGCTCTACATAGCAAAAAGCAAGTTCTATAGATGGAGCCACTGAAGAGATCAGTCTAATCTTGTCAGGGTCACAAGGCAAGCTTTAAAAGGCTGCATGCTTCTCCAGAGTAGGGCTTGTATCTTATATTGTCCCAGAATGCTGGGTTACCCATAAGAGATTCTGAATAAGCACAGCTGAGCAGTCTTTACTTATAGGATCTGCATTAAATAAAGGGTTATTCAATCAAACTTTTACAAATGTCAACTGAGAAAATGTTATGTTTTTCCTCAGTTGCATTTCACAATCCTAATTGTTTCTTCTTTGCCTCACTTCCCTGGCTGTATGTCTCTGTTTTTTTCTAGCTTAATCCTAGACCAAGGTAGAGACTCCCTCCCGAAAGAGCAGCATGTACTTAATCCACTATTTTCTTGAGAGACTTAAAGAGCCATTTGGAAGCTTGGCTGTGTTTCTTGTAAAGGTCATTAGAACTGTCAGAGATGATGAATACTTGTTAATCTAATGTAAATCTACATTATGACCACTTCAGACTTCCCTAACATTACAGAGAATAAAACAGGCCCTGGGTTTAAACAGACATCTCAGGGGTGGGGAAAAGTGAGGTTACAATTTGCATCCTGATCACTTTAGATTAAGAATTTATCAATCTGCCTAATTGATAAATTAAGAATTTATTTATTAATCTGCTGTCAAAGAATGAGGCTTCCTCATCCACCTCCTGTTTTCCACCACTCTGATCTCACTCACGAATGCCCATAATTTTTTAAAATTAATTTTTACTTGACAAAAATTAGCATACATTTACGGTGTAAAACATGTTTGAATATATGTATACATTGTGGGATGGCTAAATCAAGCTAATTATCATATGCATTACCTCACATATTTATCATTTTTTTTGTGGTGAGAACATTTAAATCTACTCCCTTACCTATTTTCAAGAATACAAGACATTGTTATTAACTGTAGTTAAAATGCTGCACAATAGGTCTCTTGAACTTACTCTTCTTGTCTAATCCAAATTTTGTATCCTTCAATCCACAAGAGTTAAAAATTCCCGTTAACATTAGGGCATAACTTTATTCACTTTAAATAGCAAATGGAGTTTCTTTGCTCACAAAGATGCTAGCAAACTGTCTCAATGCTGTGACACCACAGGCCCCAGTTAAAGATATCTAAGTTGGCAGGTTTAGATATCAGTGTGACAAGACAGATTATCCGGGCCAGATGATCTATGCAGTTACCATTACCATAGGGCAGTCTCTGTAATGGTCATTCCAGCCTATTATTTCAGCATGTGGTTCATCATATATATATATATGTATCCTTTACCACATAAATAACTAAAAGGTGATAAAATCTTTTACCTTGATTTTCCAAATCAAAAGATCAACTATAGGATGAGTATTGAATGCTAATTATTGGGTTTAGTTCAATTCTTTTGGGTATTATCTAAACATTAAAATACTCTCTTTCCTTTTTAATACATTTCTGCCTCTAATAATTTCTCTTTTGTCAAACTCTTTTTTTTTTTTTCCTTTGAGATAGAGTCTCACTCTGTTGCTGAGGCTGGAGTGCAATGGCGCAATCTTGGCTCACTGCAACCTCCACCTCCTGGGTTCAAGTGATTCCCCTGCCTCAGCCTCCAGAGTAGCTGGGACTACAGGCATGTGCCACTACGCCCAGCTAATTTTTGTATTTTTTAGTAGAGACAGGGTTTCACCATGTTGGTCAGGCTGGTCTTGAACTGCTGACCTCAGGTGATCTGCCCGCCTTGGCCTCCCCATGTGCTAGGATTATAGGCATGAGCCACTGCACCCGGCCCTGTCAAACTCTTCATATACCTTACTTGGACAAAGTATGAGTATTAAATCAATTTTAATTAATCATTGTCTTGCCTGAATTTTTTTTTTTTTCTTTTTAAGAGGCAAGGTCTCAGCTCTGTTGCTCACGCTGGAGTGCAGTGATGCAACCACACGTCACTGTAACCTTGACCTCCTAGGCTCAGGCAATCCTCCTGCCTCAAGTCTTCCAAGTAGCTGGGACTACAGGCACACACCACCATGTCTGGCTAATTTTATTTTTTGTAGAGATAGGGTCTTGCAGTATTGCCCAGGCTAGTCTTGAACTCCTGGGCTCAAGCAATCTTCCTGCCTTGGCCTCCCAATGTGCTGGTACTAGATCAAGAGCCACGGTACCCAGTCTTGCCTATTACATCAACAACAGGGCTTATACAGAGTTTGCAACTGAACAACACTATAAACAGAAAAACAATGCACACTCTTTTTGTTCCACGTGTTAAACACACACACACACACACACACACACACACACACAAGAATACAATAACAATAGAGCATTTGGGATTTGCATTGAATAAGCATTTGTTTAGATTCTCAAAAAGCCTGTTCTGACGCAGAACAAATTAAAGATCAACAGATCTGGGGGGAAAAATTGGACAAAATGTCAGTTATCTTGCATTTGTTTGTTTATATATGTAAAATATAAATATATATTAATGTATAATATATACAAATATAAAATATATATATGATATATCTTTGTAGCCTTCAGCAAAACAGAGAACTTGGATGCCAATGTGCTATCTGTGGGATTGAGGGGTGAAAGGGGGAAAGAGAACAGAGAAAAGAGAAGAAAAGGCCAGGTGTGGTGGCTCACGGCTATAATCGCAGCACTTTGGGAGGCTGAGGCAGGCGGATCACCTGAGGTCAGGAGTTCAAGAACAGCCTGGTCAACACAGTGAAACCCCGTCTCTACTAAAAATACAAAAATTAGCCAGGCGTGGTGGCACGTGCCTGTAGTCCCAGTTACTCAGGAGGCTGAGGCACGAGAATTGCTTGAACCCGGGAGGCAGAGGTTGCAGTGAGTCAGGATCGTGACTCTGTCTCAAAAAAAAGAAAAAAAAAAAGAAAAGAAGGAAAGACAGAAAGAAAATAGAAGATAAGGTAGAAAATTTTTTTCAATAAATTATTTTTTTCCCTACTGTTTTCGTTTTTCCTGTTCTTTTACTAAAAGGGCCATGCACGGACACACACACACACACACCCTCTTGTTAATAGTGATGGCTGCAATGGATCACCTAAATGCTCAGTCAACATAATATTCTAGGGCAGAAAGCACTTTCAAATGGATCATATTTACAGGTATAATGTATTGCTGGGGAACATAATGAAATTAACAGAGCTTTTCAGGGATGAAAATATAACTCAGATTTCTTTAATAAGAGCTACATTCTAACACAGTGTTATCAAATATACGCCACATGTAATTTTAAATTATCTAGTAGCCACATTAAAAGAAAAAGAAAAGAACAAGTAAATGAATTCTCAGAGTATTATTTCATTTAACCCAGAATATGCCCCAAATATTAACTTAACATGTAATTAATGTACACTATTATTAATATTTTACATTCCATGTATATTTTACACTTACAGCACTTCTCAATTAGGATTAGTCACATTTCAGGTGCTCAACAGTCACTTGGTTAATGGCTGGCTGGGGGCTACCATACTGAACAGCTGAACTCTAACATGTTTACTAGGCTTACCAAGCAAGTGTATCTTCTTGGTAAGGAAACAGGAATGGTGATCACATACCTTTAAAGATTGTGCACTAAAGTAAGTTTACTCCAAAATGGTAACATACTTCTACAATGTTTTCACTGATGTTTTTGACTATACATAGCTAAAAATAACTGACTTCCTCTGTTCAGTGATTGGCTGAGAATGGTGGAAATAATAAGACCTGAGTTGAGGCAACCACAAGTAACTATATGAATTTAAGTTAATTGGAGTTAACGAATACACAAAATTTAGTTCCTCAGTCACATTAGCCACAATGCAAGTGCTCAATAGCCACATATGGCCAGTGGATACCATACTGGGCAGCACAGATACAGAGCACTTCAATCATCACAGAAATTTCTACAGGACAGCACTGGATAGACTCTTAGGGTTACTAACTGCATGGCTAGTTACTAAAAATTCACTAATATTTTGGACCATGATTAGTCAACTTGAAAATATCTGTCTATATTTACAGACAATAGAAGTCATCATGTGGCTGTTTTGCAAATCTTGCCATTAAAGTGAAAATTATAAAATAAAAATAAGAACATATTTAAGAGAGAGAAGTTCTTGAACCTTCTACTCCCAAATTTCACAAGAAAAAGAGAATCTAGTCTAGTTTGCTCTTTCTAGGTTTCATGACCTAACCATCTTATTTCCCCCTCAAAGTTAAGGTCTAGGGAGAACAAAAGGTATTTATGTTTAAAGTAGACATATTAAGTCAACAAACAGAGGTGGAAGATTCTGAAAGACTTAAGATCCCAGAAGTGGGCTAATCATATTGTTTGCTTCAAAGATTGTTTTTGGCTTACTTAAAAATTTCCACCAAGCACAACTGCCTGCAAGGTTTTGAAAAGTCTGGCTGAGAGTCAAAGCCTCACTCTACTCCTCACTGCACTGCATGAAGAAAGTTTGTAACTTGAAGACACCACACGGGGTAAAAGATACCATATTCGTTTTTAAAGCAAACTCTTTTAGGCTTATGATACCAAGTTAAACACCGAATCAGCAATTTTTTAAATTGCTCATCTATTGTGAGATCCTCTCATTTGATCTGCAATACTCACCGGGCAGGAAGTTCACATATTTGATTATGGCCAATATCCAAAACTTCTAGCTTTCGGCTTTCACATACCCACTCAGGCACATTTTCTAAGCGGTTCCTAAATGCAAGAACATAAAATTGTTTGGTTGAATTTGGCCTCAAAAGTGGTTCTAAACTCAAATTATTACAAGGAATAAGTAAAACCTTAAATGAAACACCAAAGTACCGTGGGCATAAATCGAAAGAACATGTGGATTCGCTTTTCTCCAGAAGTAAGAAGAATTGTGATAGGGAGAAGAAATAAAGAAAAAGTAAGGAAGAGGCAGAGCACAGTAGCTCATGCCTATGGGAGGATCGCTTGTGTCCAAGAGTTTGAGATCAGCCTGGGCAACACAGCGAGTCCCCATTGCTACAAAACATAAAAAATTAGCTGCTCATGGTGGCATGCACCACTAGTCCCAGCTACTCAAAAGGCTACAGTGGGAGGACTGCTGGAGTAGAGTAGTTCGAGGTTTACAGTGAGCTATGATCTCATCGCTGCACTCCAACCTGGGTGACAGAGCGAGATCCTATCTCTAAAAAAAGTTAAATTTTTTAAAAAGAAGGAAGGACATAATTACATAATCTGTATCATCTCTAAAGTCTTGAAAAAAAAAAAGCCTAGCTCCAAATTGACTTTCCTAAAGGGTCTACAGACCTATGCCAATTTTAGGGAGAATCTGTGTTATACTGAAAATAAAAACACACAAAGTCAAATGGCATATCACAGTTTTATTTTCAAATTTATATTTTTTCCCTTAATATTAAAATATTTCCCAACTCCAGCTGTCATCATGAAAATATAGCCATGGATAAATGGGAAGGGAGAGAAATAGTTTTAAAATGGTGGCAATGAAAAGTTCACTGACAGTTAACTTGGAAGAATTAATTAATTAAAAACATTTACTTGGGCATTAGATGGTAATTACAGTTACTATAAAAAGGAGAACTAGGCGG
The DNA here is from genome assembly GCF_001698545.2 of Rhinopithecus bieti. Lineage (NCBI taxonomy): Eukaryota > Metazoa > Chordata > Mammalia > Primates > Cercopithecidae > Rhinopithecus > Rhinopithecus bieti. The sequence goes on along the minus strand of NW_016804196.1, from coordinate 3,424,182 downwards.
GGCATGGTAACTCATGCCTGTAATTCCAGCATTTTGGGAGGCCGAGGCCGGCAGATCACCAGAGGTCAGGAGTTTGAGACAAGCCTGACCAACATCGTGAAACCCTGTCTCTACTTAAAAAATACAAAAATTAGCTGGGTGTGATGGCACATGCCTGTAATCCCAGCTACTTGGGAGGCTAAGGCACGAGAATCGCTTGAACCCAGGAGGCAGAGGTTGCAGTAAGCCAAGATCGCACCATTGCACTCCAGTCTGGGCAACAAGAGCGAAACTCCATCTCAAAAAGAGAGAGAGAGAGAGACAGAGAACTAAACTAATGCTGTCTTTAACTTTTAAATGAATTGATCATTACTTAGATAAACTACTCTATTTGAATGTGTCCCTAGTCACACTGGTTATCCTTTTACTTTCTTTTTAAAATACGTAAAGTGGCCAGGCACAAAGAATTTCAAACAGTATGTACATTATGACCACAATTCTTTATACACAGATGGGTAATTCTATGAAAACATGATGCTTGGGACAAGAATCATAAGATATTACAGCAAAAGGAAAAATAACTGTGATGTTAGGATGGTGGAATCATGCATTATTTATGTTCTTTAATTTTGCAATTATATCTACTCCTCAATTAAAATACAGAAATAGAAGGAATTATTTTCTGCTTAGTGTCTGTCATAGGCACATACAGTTCTGGATTTGAAGCCCTAAACATTGACACACTCATTTTTTTTTTTTTTAAATTGTTAGTATCTAAAACATCTCAACAGGACAGGGGATTGAAAGTACTCTTTAGTAAAAACAACCCCAACATACAAAAATTAAAACTTCTGTAAGTGATAACTTAGAACTTTGTATGGAGGAACCTGACCTAGTAAACTCTGTGATAGGTGACAGTATGGGAGGTGGATGAGGTAGTGTGTTATAGTGAAGGTTCTGGGCATGAGAGTGGCCACAGGAAGATGAATATCATTTAAGGGGCAGACTTCAGAGACAAGCATGACACAAGAGTTTCCAATTCAGTCTCACTTAGGGGTTTAAATGGCTAACATTTGCGGATTACACTGTATTTAAAAAGTAGTTTAACTCTATGACTAATTCTCGAAAATATATCTGGGCCGGGCATGGTGGCTCATGCCTATAATCCCAGCACTTTGGGAGGCCAAGGCTGGTGGATCACTTGAGGTCAGGAGTTCCAGACCAGCCTGGCCAACATGGTGAAACCCCATCTCTACAAAAATACAAAAATATTAGCCAGGCGTGGTGGTGTGTGCCTGTAATCCCAGCTGCTCAGGAGGCTGGAGCAGGAGAATCATTTGAACCCAGGAAGTAGAGGTTGTAATAAGCCAAGATTGCGCCACTGCACTCCAGCCTGGGCAACAGAGCAAGACTCCATCTCAAAAAAAAGAAAAGAAAAGAAAAGAAATCTGTTCAAGATATTTATATGCACCCATGTATGCAAATCCCATTCCTATACTGTTCCTATACTGCTCTTATTCAAAATGTGAAAATAACATTCAGGGTTGCTGGGGGGTTGGGAGGAAACTAATTAGGTAATGTCTGATTTAAGTTAATTAAATAAAATTATCTGATGGGTAGTTAGTAGGAAATGTAAGAAGCACTACTCAAAGAGCTTTATGATTTTATAATTATATATTTATAATAAAAATTTAACTGTAATAGTTTCCCAATAACCAAATACTGACATGTCTTGCATAACTGTGATTCAGTATATTATTAAAATAGCTAAGCCTGTGTAATCTCAAGACAAAAGGCAAAATTCTGTACAAGACAAATCATACAATAGTTGTGATTAAAAAGCATAGTGACTGTTAATAAACACACCAGAATTTAAGCACTGAAATGAGTTAACAGTTGTCACCTTGAGTGGGCCACAAACTCCCTATGTTTAGAACATTTTTGTGTATCTCCTTTGGAATTACCTTCAAAATGAGTTTCAATTTTATAATTCATTGTTAAAATTTTTTAAGTTTACTTCGTATAAATACACACTGTAGACACTGTCAAGCCTTTGTGCCTTTAAGAAAAAGTCTACTACAATATTTGTGGTAACTGCAATAAATATAATATACCGCAGAAGCAAATTACCAAAAAAGGTAAAATGGTTACATATTCAAAAAGAAGCTAAGAAAACCAAGCAGGTTGTATAGAATTGATAGGCTTTGTCACTATTTTCTAAGAATTCTTAGCAAAGAGATATATATCTAAACAAGGGGGGAAGAAATCAAAAGAAATAAAGCACTTAAAAAATAAAATTATCCTAAGACTTGGCAGAGTTTAAAAAAATAAAAAAAAATTTGAAAATAAAAAATAAAATTAACATTACTTCAGGGAAAGACACAAAAATATGATTCATATAATGAAAAGAGTTATTAGAACTTTAAGCCATATGGCCCTCAACTCACCTTTCAAGTCCAAATCTGGTGTTCAAATTGGTGTGCACACTGACACTCTGATGCTCTGGTTTGAGCTACAAATGTATTTTCATCAACAAATATATATCATTTTAGAGAATAAAGTAAAAATCATTAATGTTTTATCATTTACCTTCAAAATATTAAAAAGTACTTGTGCATAAGCTCAGTTAGAATTACTAAATAATTTTCTAGTAGACTCTAGAGGGCTCTAAGACTTGACTTCTTACCTTGAAACATCCATGTAGGACAGATAATTTGGAACTGGGTAAACATCAAGTTGAACAAGTTCTAGGAAGGAAAAAAAAACACAAAGACATCACTATCCAAATGACAGAGACTCTTTTTGTATGTGGAACATCATTACTGTGCTTTATTCTCTATTGTTTGTTTAGTTTAGGAAGTACAATACATCATTTGTTCAACTTTGAAAGTACAGAAAAGTAAAAAAGAACTTTTAATTTAATCACAAGATCTTCTTCAGAGATTGAAATAAATCACGTATTCTAATTTCCTGCCTCTTTTCTATCCCTTTACTGTTGCTCTCTTATTGTTATGCAGGCTGTATTACATCTGAAGGATTAACCATGAGTGCCATCCTTTTAAAACCCAAGGGTCCTTCCATAAAACCAAATAATGCTTCTTGTCTTTTGCCCTCATCACCTTACTGAAACAGCACTCCAGTGGGTCACAAATGACTTATTTTACTTAAATCTGAAACTCTTCCTCAAAACTTTATGAAATATGACACCACTGTCCCCTGTAACTTTGTTTCTTGGGCAGAGTAGTTTGTAAATGTCCTTCCGCTTCCCTAAACAATTACCAAGTAATTCACAGGTGCAGCTCCTATCTGGTTGCCCAGTCTGGCTCCAGCTAAGTGTGAGGGGTTTGTAAGTTGACCTTTGGTACTAGCACTCTCCTCTCTTCCAGTTACCTTACTTCCCTGGTTTCAGGTATCACCTCTGAGCAGATGAGTCTCAAATCAACATCTATAATCCTGACTACAAGTTCCCATTAGCCCACATGAAGCCCATCACAGTAACTTGGATTAGTGGAGTAGTGGATTACCCTCAACCTTCTCCTATAAATGCATTCTGTACATACTCTTTTTCACATTAACCGCCTTAAAGCATCACTTCCATCATGTCTCCTCCACTTTAGAGTCTTTACTGGTTCTCTATTGCTTATTATACTAAGGCCAATGCTTCACTATCTGACTAAAAGCATGCCTCTCCTAATTACATCTGTGGGTTCAGAATTCCCTGTCTTCTCCCAACTGCCCAACAAGCCACATTCAGATTCTTTCTTCCTACTTCATTCCCACTGGTTATCTAAATCCTATAACCCTTCAGTGCTCAGCCAAACTGATTACATTAGAAAATATACCTATAAGAGGTTTGGCTTGTTTTTCTGAGATAACAGTAATCACATTTGAAAAATCCTTCATCTTTCAGAGCTCATGAGCTGCACTATGCATAAAACAAGTGCATGATAAACATATGTTCAACTTGCAGTAGTGAACACTTGTTTTCATTCAGTTTACTGACTGCAGGGAATTGAAACCTTCATCTTAGCAAACATATGCCCATATTACCTTTTCTTTTTTGGAACTGCCCTGATTTTCAGATTCTTAGAAAGAAACATTAAATGATTAAGACTCTTGCTTTATGGTGTCCTTGTGGGTATATCATTCTGGTTTATCTTTTTTTAATAATCTTTTTTTTTTTTTTTTTTAGACAGGGTCTCACTCTGTCAACCAGGCTGGAGTGTAGTAGTGTGATCTCAGACCACTGCAGCCTCCACCTCCTGGGCTCCAGCAATTCTCCTGCCTCAGCTTCCCACTCCCAAGTAGCTGGGACTATAGGCATGCACCGCCATGCCCAGCTAACATTCTGGTTTATCTTAAGGTGAGCTCTCTGTTAGTCAAACATGAAACTGGAAATCCTGAATGGAGTCAAAATAAAACTTCCTTTCACTCTCCAGTATTAAATAAAGGTTCCAGATTTAGTAATAAGGTAGTAAAGATCTCTAGATCTTGGTAATGTAGCCCAAGAAATAGTTCTCTTTTCTCTCTTCCTTTAAGCAGAAAATCCAAATCAAAAGTGTGAGTAACTTATAGGGAAAATAAAATCTTCCTTTTGATTCCTTTAAATAGTAAGTCAGCATTTTTCTTTTGTGACTTTTATTTTAGCAAAATTTGAGCTATTTTACTAACTACTTGAGCAAAGAACAATCAGAGAGGCAGAAATAATGATGCTGGGTAAATTCTTGGAACCAAAAGAGCAACTTTGATGTGGCCTATGATACATACCATTAGAAGAGGCATAGAGTGCTTTTAGGAAATAGCCACAGATGTCTAATGTGACCAGTTGATTCCTTTCACAGTGTAAAACTTCAATGTTGTTGAAAATCATGGCATCTAGATCACCAAGTTTATTGTCTCGTAGGTCAAGCTGAGTAACATGCTGTAGAAAGTCCACTTCATCTGCTATCAGCTTCCTAATTATGTTCAACCTTGAAGGAAAAGGACATAAATAGAGACTACAATTAACTGCAATGCTAAACACCCTAATACAAGAGATAGCGAGAAAGAACTCAATTCTCTCTGTACTATAGTTCTCCATGATTTTTGGAATCTCAGCATCTGGCCTTGCTTAACTAGCCAGAGTATCTATTTTTAGCTACAATTCCAGGAGGTTTTAACCTTCACAATATATTCTGAAACACAAGTGACACCACTACAGCTGGGAGAGGAATAAGCACATTGACTTTACCTTAATTTACTTCTAGGGGGAAAATAATCCACTTAAGCATTGACTTCCAAAGAACTAGGAACTGACTTCCAAAGAACGGTGAAACTGTACCATACCGAAAAGAACATAAGAAACAAAACTCAGAACAACTGTTACGCACATTACAACTACAATGAATATTGAATGATGCATAAGCAGGCGGATGAGTAGGATGGAATTAAAGGTTGAGGCGGAAAAACAATAATGGACCGGAGTCACATAACAAGTAAGAGTTGCACACTGAATGGGAGCACCAGAGATGGGAATGCAAGCACATGACTCCCAACTGCTCAGGACCAGGATGAACCACCAAAACGACCTCCATCTATAAAATACTGCTTGATAGAGTAAAGTGCAGAAAATACTGAAATCCAGTATCTAAGATCTATTGAGAACTCATAGAATGATGGAGAAAAATGGGAATCAACACCTCTACGATGAAGCAAGGCACAGCAGAAAACTGGCAGAATCTCTAGCCATAAGAACTAGTGAGCTAACTGACTAAAGTTGCTGTGGATGAGCTATCAGAAAATAAGTAGTAACGGGGACTACGAACCAAAATAACAAAGACATATTTAGCTTCAAAAGGAAGAAAAATAGATGGAAATGTCAACTTCCAGTTTGTTAGGCTATGTCTAACTCCTTTAGAAACAAACAACAAAAACCATCTACTTTCCATTACAAAGCCAGTAAAGTGCTGAGATGATGACCTTGACTAGAAGAGTATTAATATAGGATGGGCGCAGTGGCTCATGCCTGTAATCCCAACACTTGGGGAGGCAAAGGTGGGCGGTTCACGAGGTCACGAGTTCAAGACCAGCCTGGCCAGCACAGTGAAACCCCATCTCTACTAAAAAAAGTATTAAAAATTAGCTGGGCATGGTGGCACGTGCCTGTAATCCCAGCTACTCGGGAGGCTGCGGCAGAATTGCTTAAACCCAGGAGGCAGAAGTTGTGGTGAGCCAAGATCATGCCACTGCACTCTAGCCTGGGCGACAGAGCGATACTCTGTCTCAAAAAAAAGAAGAGTATTAATTTAAGTCTGGAGTACAGGAAAAAGCAGTTTCTCTGTAGTGAATTTCTGTCCTTTAAAAAAATAAAATAAAGCTATGGAAAATGAATTAAGAATAATATCCTAAAGCCACTGAAACACAAGGATGAGTTCCAGCAAAGAGCTGGGATTCGTCAACACACAAGCACAGCATATGGCCTTTTCCAATGTCCCTAAGAGGATGTTTTTTTGGCTCCTTCTCTTTTTTTATTCCAGGTTGTAAGATTTAAAAACTGGCCTTGACCCAGCAATCTGCCTATTTCCAAATGCTCACTAGATTACTAGAATGTGCACACAGAATGAAAAAGAAAAAACACATCTCATCTTGGGTACAACAGACTGCAGGAATGGAACAAAGGCCCATCTTCTTCCCAATCTACACTTCAAATAACCTTCAAAATGGCTTTATCATCTTCACTTGAAAAAGCCACACACAATTTCATTCAATTAATACAATTTTATTGTATTAATACTAAAATAATAAGCATTGGTTTAATAAGGAGACAAAAAAATCTATAACAAAAGCAAAGTTAATGTAACGAAAAGGAAAGTTAACATTTGGCTTAAGTTGCTAACTCTCACCATGACTGAAATACCAAGTTTTCAGGCTCACACAGTAATTCAGCTACTTAGGATGAACTATTTTATTATTTGTTTAACTGACAGATAAAACTGTACGTATTTATTGTGTACAGCATGACTTTTGAAATATATGTACACTGTGAAATGACTAATTCTAGCTAGTTCATGTGCACCATCTCACATAGTTATTACTTTTGTAGTGAGAATACTTTAAATCCACTCTTAGCATTGTTCAAGAATACAATATATTATGGCATGGTGTGGTAGCTCAAACTCTGTAATCCTAACACTTTGGGAGGCTGAAGTAGGAGGTTCGTTTGAGACCAGACTGGGCAATAGAGCAAGACCCCATCTCTACAACAAACAAAAAATTAGCCAGCCGTGGTGGCACATGCTTATACTCCCAGCTATTTGAGAGGCTGGGGCAGGAGGATCACTCGAACCCAGGAGTTTGGGGCTGCAGTAAACTGTGACTGCACCACTGCATTCCAGCTTGGGTAAAAAAGCGAGACCCTGTCTCAGAGAAGAAAGAAAAGAAAAGAAAAGAAAAGGAAAGGAAAGAAAAGAAAAGAAAAGAGGAGAGGAGAGGAGAGGAGAGGGGAGGAGGGGAGGGGAGGGGAGGGGAGAGAGAAGAGAAAAGAGAAGAGAAAAAACAAGAATACAAACAAATACAATATATTGTTCACCACAGTCACTATGACATAACTATGACAAACTAAATTAATTAATTAATTTATTTATTTATTATTTTAAGGCAAAGTCTCTCGCTCTGTCACCCAGCCTGGAGTGCAGCGGTGTGACCTTGGCCCACTGCAACCTCCACCTCCCGGGTTCAAACAAGTCTCCTGCCTCAGCCTTCTGAGTAGTTGGGACTATAGGTGCACACCACTACGCCGAGCTAATTTTTGCATTTTTAGTAGAGGTGGGGTTTCACCATGTTGGCCAGGCTGGTCTTGAACTCCTGACCTCAGGTGATCCACTTGCCTCAGCCTCCCAAAGTGCTGAGATTATAGGCATGAGCCACCACGCCTGGCCTGGACAAACTTTTTAAGAGGCAAAATATGACTAAAATTCCCTTCTGGCCAGGTGTGGTGACTCATGCCTGTAATTTTCAGCACCTGGGGAGTTTGAGGCAGAAGAACAGCTTGAGCCCAGGAGTTTGAGCCAGCCTAGGTAACAAAGTGAAGCCGCTCTCTCCAAAAAATTTAAAAATTAGCCAAGAGTGGTAGTGTGTACTTGTCATCCCAGCTACACGGGAGGCTGAGGTAGGGGGATCACTTAAGTCCAGGAGATGGAAGCTATAGTGAGCTGTGTTTGTACCACTGCACTCCAGCCTGTGAAGGGCTACGGTGATGGTGACAACGATGATGACCTATGGCTTTGTTGCAATAAGAGATAAATAAAACAAGGTGTTTTTCAACAGGTTTCACAATTTAGTAAAGAGAGTCATATGTTTTATGAAATACAGGAAATACAAGTATGTGATAAGTGCCATGGGTGATGTATAAAATGTAGAGAATGGTTTAAAAAAAAAAAAGAGGCTATGGAAAAGGAAGCAAGTCATCTGATTCCCAAGAGTAGGCAGAATGGAAAGGTGTTCATGGGAGAAGAAAAGCAGGTGCGTGGAAGCAATGGAACAGCCTCTGCATCAAAGGAAACAGCACAGGGTGAGTTTCGTGCCTGCCTGAATACTTTCTGCAGGAGTGCAGGGGATGTGAGGCTCTAGGCTACAAAGGTGGGTGAGGCAATTAATATTTACCAAGGACTGGACACACTAAGGACTAACACTGGGGCTGAAGGATAAATAAAAACAGTGCTTAAATTATCTATGGTGAAGGAGACCTATTTTCTAAAGTTGTAATTCATGACAGACTGATATATAGTACTCAACCCATACACAACTCACACCACATGCAACTCACTGTGCAAGTTTGACAACATCTAAATTAGTTGAGGTCGGGTGTGGTGGCTCATGGCTGTAATCCCAGCACTTTGGGAGGCTGAGGCAGGTGAATCACTTGAGATCAGGAGTTCAAGACCAGCCTGGCTAACATGCTGAAACCCTGTCTCTACTAAAACTACAAAAACGTTAGCCGGTCATGGTGATGGGAGCCTGAAATCCCAGCTACTTGGGAGGCTGAGGCAGGAAAATCGCTTGAATCTGCGAGGCGGAGGTTGCAGTGAGCCGAGATCGCACCACTGCACTCCAGTCTGGGCAACAAGAGTGAAATTCTGTCTCAAAAATAATAATAATAATAACAATAATAAATAAAATAAAATAAAATATACTAGTTGATTCCCTGTACAAGAATCAACTCGTAATGCAGTTGGATATTGTGGCAATGTCAAATCATTATACGTTACTAAAATATTAGTCTCAACTTCTGTACACATCTCATTGTGGAAAAGTTGCGAATAGTTCACTTGCCACTCACAGGTTGGAGGCTCACACATGAGCAGCTCAGAGATACAGCCTCATCCTCAAAGGACTCACATACCAGTGGGCTGAAACCAAATATGAGGGCTTGAATACCCTGAACTAGAGAACCGCAGGCTCTGAGCAAAATTGTGCTTGCTTAGGAGGTTGCACAAAGGAAGCAAATGGCTCAGTTAGAAGACAACAGTCACAGTGAGAAGAAAAAGGAAGCAATGAAAGAGAGAAACTCATGTAAAAGAAGAGCTGATAGAATCAGCCAAGAGTTGTGTGTCTGGAAGACCAATGAGGTGGTGTTGCTATCAGCAAAAACAGAAACCCATGAGAAAGAACTGGCTGAGTAAGAAAGACACTGAACTCTGTTTTACATGTATTTGGTTAAATGTGTCAATAGGGAAAACCAAGAAGTTATCTAGCTGGCAGCTTAAGTGGAACTGGTGTCAAGAAGTCAAAGAAGGAATAGGGAAAGACTGGGGAATGATTAACATCAAGGTGAAAGGTGAAAATGAAACCTGAGAGTATATGCAACCACCAAGGCAGAAAACATGGAGAGAAAGAGAAGTGATCAACAAGTAACAGCCACACTTTGTACAAACAGGAGAAAGAGAAGGAGAAGGAGGAGAGGAGAGGAGGAATTATTAATGATGCCACAGAAGAAATAATACGAAACTCAAAGAACATCAATACAAAGAAAACAATAATCACTTAATCTGATGTAACATTTCCATTAAGGGGTGAAAAAAAAAAAAACTCAACAAAAGTAGCCCTTTACTTAGAGAAACTAAGCGAGACTCTCCTTAAATTACTCCACTAGCTTTGATTTTAAGTATTAAGGCAGAATTAGTCTGGGTGTGGTGGCTCATGTCTGTAATCCCAGCACTTTGAGAGGTCAAGGCAGGTGGATCACCTGAGGTCAGGAGTTCAAGATCAGCCTGGCCAACATGGTGAAACCTGTCTTTACTAAAAATATAAAAACTAGCCAGGTGTGGTGGCAGGCACCTGTAATCCCAGCTACTCAGGAGGCTGAGGGAGGAGAATCTCTTGAATCCAGGAGGTAGAGGTTGCAGTGAGCTGAGATCATGCCACTGCACTCCAGCCTGGGTGACAGAGAGAGACTCTTGTCTCAAAAAACAAAACAAAACAGAAGCAAAACAAAACAATAAACAACAAATAAAGTATTAAGGCAGAATTAGAACCAATCTGATCTGATTTTCCCCTCCTCAGCTCAGGGGCAAGGAAGGAAGCAGTTACTCATAGTCATGCAACATTTACAGAGTGTCTAATGTCTATTCTGGTATTTAAATATCCTGTAGGTGATGTCATCTAAAAAGACTCAAGTTAGAACTACGAATCTTACGAATTTATAAAACTCTAAGATTTATTACTTGCAGACATTTTAGATTGATCTTACATGTCGGCTAATTCACACCAAGAAAAATGATGTCTTCCTTCATGTACCAGGTAACTCGGAAATCATCTCATTCTTGTTACCTAAGGTCAGTGCAAGCCATTGTCCTTGGCTCTAATGAAATTCTACCACTGGTGGATGAATAAAATAGGGCTTAAATTCTGGAATATGAGGGTTTTCTAAATAGAAGGAACTCAGAGGCAAGTAACGTAAACAATTTGGAAAGCATGTTAACAAAGTGTTTAGAGTTCCTTATCTTGTTACATTCCAAGAAATTCTCAAAAATCAGATAAATTATAACTACTTTAACTTCCAAATTAAGAATTTTATATCTGCAAATTGCTAATACTTCCCTAGGAAGGACAGGTCTGATTCCTTTATTCTGAGGAAAGGTGAAGCCAAGCAATTCTTGGCTATGGGAAGGTATGGGTTTCCTTGGCTGAGTCATACGAATGGAGAAGAAAGGGAGCAAAAGGTGATGCTACTTTACACTGATGAAACTGAACATGCCTGAGTATTTGGGAGGCTGAGGCAGGAAGATCACCTGAGCCCAGGAGTTTGGGGCTAAAGTGAGCTCTGAGCGCATCATTGCACTCCAGGCGGAGCATGAGAGCAAGGCCCTATCTCTTTAAAAACAGCAACAACAAAAAATACAAAACAAAACCAAAAAACAGCTCTTTAACTCAACTGGGTTCCAATTTGCAAAACAAAGACCTTCAAGACATACATCAGTGAGAAAGTCTCCAGTAACAGCCAACCCTACTATCAATCATAATTCTTCCCTCTAGGCAGAAATAGAAAAATGGGTCCACATTCAATTACCCAGCCTGTTTGACTTGGTTAATAACCTACTCCCCACCCCTGCAATATAAGCCAACAGCTCAAATGAGATCTATTTCTCAAAAATGGTTACCTTAGATCCACATGTTTAATATGAGGCATTTTTCTTAAAGCCTGTAGCCTAAGGGTCTCCATACAGTTTCCGGACATACAAAGTTTATCCACAGCAGTCAATTTCTCCAATACTTCTGGAATGTCAGTAAATTCATTGAAAGAAAGACCCAGATAACTAAGCTGCTTCATGTTCTCCAACTCAGCAGGAAGGGATTGGAGAAAGTTTCCATCCAACAAAAATGTCTGTAAGCTATTAGAGAAAACATAAGAATTATAAAGAGAATGTATAAATTTTACATCTTTATTATCAACATACAAGTTCCATAGTGTAGATCATATTACCAGAAAATGTATTACTCTTTGCAAAATGCCTAAGGGCAGGGCCTGAGGCAATAATGGACCAAAGAGAAATAATCAGAGATAAGCATCTTAATCTTTTATTGAAAATGAAAATTATGACTAGCTTTCCCAATTTGAATAGGCTTAAATGGGAGCAACATGAGCTAACTGTGATATAAATTGATTCAGATATCCTTTGGGCTTTCCTTATTTCTCAAAATTAATTTCTAAGTCTTTGAATTCAATATAACTCAGAAAAATGAGAACATAACCCACATTCCATGTTTAGACATACTCATTTGCAGGGATCTTCAGTTCTAAACAAGAATATTTAATTTTTTACAAGACCGTAAAGAGTGCAAATCCAACATATGAACTCCGTACAGACTATATACAGTCCCAGATCTCTTGATTTGGGGCCAAGACTTACATGACCAACATAACAAGTTAACTAATCTCATGTGCTACACCCCCAATGCAGCTTCCCTGGGGTTTCTGGATATACCCGCCCGCGGGGTTTGAGGTACACACTTGTGCATCACTCCAACGGCTGCTGGGACCGATCGCAGGGCATTGCAGGACACATTCAGCTCTGCCAGGGTTGGAATACTGCAGACTGCTAGTGGGAAGTCCCCTAAATGATTATTGGAAAGATTAAGACTCTTCAACTTGGTGAACCTATTAAAATAAAGCAAAAACAAAAGGGAAAAAAGAGACAAATGTCACTAACATCATAATTTTAGCATAGCCTAAGAGATAATCTAGCCCAACTCCCAAATTCAACTGAAAAGGAAATGCGGGCCCCAGAGAGGTTAAGGAGCAGCAGCGCTGGAATGCACATCTGCTGACTCTAAGGCCAGTGCTTTACCTAAAATGTAAACATTCTATCTAAAAACAAACTTTTCCCTCTAAAATAAGGTTGAATATTTCAGGAAGTGAATTCTGCTGGAGTAAGTTTTTTAGCAGTATCTCAATTAGCTTAATTAACACAGTCAGTGTAAATGGCCCCAGTGAAGGAGGAAAGGGACCAGGCAGAGCTGGAGTTAGTACTTATGGAGTCCGTGCTGTTGCAGACAAGTCAAAACCTTCTGTTTCATGTTTCTCAAACCCAAAAGTGAAATAATAAAAACTTATCAAAACAATACTCTCTCTAAGGTAACCAGGACTTTGCAGTTCCAAATTTAACAACCAATTATCAGCTGGGCACGGTGGCTCAGGCCTGTAATCCTAGCACTTCGGGAGGCTGAGATGAGTGGATCACTTGAGACCAGGAGTTCGGGACCAGCCTAGCCAACATGGTGAAACCCTGTCTCTACCAAAAACACAAAAAATTAGCTGGGCACGGTGGTGCACGCCTGTAATCTCAGCTACTTGAGAGGCTGAGGCACAAGAGAATCTCTGGGAGGTGGAGGTTGCAGTGAGCTGAGACTGCTCTCCTGGAATATATAGCCTGGCGACAGAGTGAGACTATCTCAAAAGAGAACCAATTATCATTCGTCGATCTCAATACAGTACTTGACTGACGCTGCTGACCACCCATCCTTCTTCTTAGCTCTCTTAAGCCCTCTTCTCCTGTATTACCTTCCTTTTCTTCATCTTTTCTTCCCCAACCCAAATTGAAGTAATCTTCATAGATAGTTTTTTTTTTTTTTTTTTTTATCAGTTTCATGCTCTCTCTACACTGTTTTCCTTGGAAATGTTTTGACTCCTATGTGAACAATTCTCTCAGTCCTGTCACATGCTGGCTCCTCTCCTGAGCTACCCCACATTTCCAGCCCAAAACTGAACTTACCATCTTTATTCCAAACTGGCACTTCTTTTTGCTCTATTTTTGTTAATAGCCTTTTCATTTTCACAGTTGCCCAAGCAACTTAAGCAATTAAAGAAGCTATCTTTCACTTTTTACTTCTTCGTGCACTCTTACATTTGGCCTATCAACGAACGACCTCTACTCAGATCAGTGACTGCGTTATGCTAATTCCTTTAAAAACCACCCACATCTAATACTAGACTGTATGCACTCTGCCTAGAAGAGACAAACACACTCCAAAAATAAACGCAATTCAACCCAATCAGCATATGTTAAGCTGTATTCTGAATAGTTAAATAAAAGTTGATTCTAAAGGGAAAGTTGACAATGTACCTATTTGACAGGTTGAGTGTTACCTTGATTTTAAAATAATACCTGTTTACTTGGATGGCTGAGTATAATAGAATAGTATTTTAAATTAAAAAAAATCACTTAGGAAAGAATTATTGCTAAATCTGAATAATCGTTTTTAAACTTTTTTTTTTTTTTTTTTTTTTTT
>NW_016804196.1:3357021-3409493 GCF_001698545.2 Rhinopithecus bieti | reverse complement strand
GCCAACATGGTGAAACTTCGTCTCTACTAAAAATACAAAAAAAAATTAGCCAGCCATGTTGGCAGGCACCGGTAGTCCCAGCTACGAAGGAGGCTGAGGCAGGAGAATTGCTTGAACCCAGGAGACGGAGGTTGTGGTGAGCCGAGATCACACCTCTGCACTCCAGCCTGGGCGATAGAGCGAGACTCCATCTCAAAAAAAAAAAAAAAAAAAAGCCTACCCTCTATTCTGATTATTTATAATCACCGCAAAAACACAAGCTAGAATTACAGTCTCTCATTCCTAGTCCAGTGATTCTAAAAGCATGCTTGGGGGACCCCAGAAGAGGTACCTGAGACCCTTTCAGAAGATCAATATGGTCAAACTATTTTTATAACAATACTAAGATGTTACTTGCTTTGTGCCACTTTCTTCCCCACACCTGTCACTTGTATTTCAGTAGAGTTCCAGACAGTACCTGCTTTTGTAATAGCACACCTGATGGAACACAGAAAGAGATATGAGAATCCAGCCAGATATTAAAAGAATCGCCAAAATAGAAAACAATGACACTCTGGCCGGGTGCAGTGGCTCACACCTGTAATCCCAGCACTTTGGGAGGTTGAGGCAGGTGGATTACCTGAGGTCAGGAGTTTGAGACCAGCCTGGCCAACATGGTGAAACCCTGTCTCTACTAAAAATACAAAAATTAGCTGGGCATGGTGGCGTGCGTCTGCAGTCCCAGCTTCTCAGGAGGCTGAGGCAGGAGAATCACTTGAACCTGGGAGGCGGAGGTCACAGTGAGCCATTGCATTCCAGCCTGGGTGACAGGAGCAAAACTCTGTCTCAAAAAAAAAAAGAAAAAAAAAAGAAAACAATGACAGCCTTCTTACTATTTTGTTTTGAAAACTGTTTTTTCATTTAAAAGTTACTAAAATGTCATTTATGTTAATATAGTTTATTACTGTCTAAATGAATTAATATACATTAAGATATTTCTTTCTTTTTTTTTTGAGAAAGGGTCTCTATTGACAAGGCTGGAATGCAGTGGTGGGATCATGGGTCACTGCAGTCTCAACCTCCTGAGTAGCTGGGACTACATGCATGCACCACCAAACCCAGCTAATTTTTGTATTTTTTGTAGAGACGAAGTTTTGCCATTTTGCCCAGGATGGTTCCGAACTCCTGGGGTCAAGCGATCTGCCTGTCTTGGCCTCCCAAAGTGTTAGAACTAAAGGCATGAGTTATCATGCCTAGCCTAAAATATTTCTTTTCTTTTTATGAGATGGAGTCTAGCTCTATTGCCCAGGCTGGAGTACAGTGGTGTGATCTCGGCTCACTGCAACCTCCACCTCCTGGGTTGCAATTCTCCTGCCTCAGCCTCCCAAGTAATGGGATTACTCTACAGGTGCCCAGAATCACGTCTGGCTAATTTTTGTATTTTTAGTAGAGACAGGGTTTCACTATGTTGGCCAGGCTGGTCTCGAACTCCTGACCTCAAGTGATCCTCCCGCCTTGGCCTCCCAAACTGTTGGGATTACAGGCGTGAGCCACTGCACCCAGGCTATATTTCTTAGTTTAAATTTATAATTCAGCAAATACTGATACATATAATTGACATAAATAAAAGTTGCTTAAGGGCCTCAATATTTTAGAGAGCAAAGGAGTCCTGAAATAAGATTGCCATTTAAAACACAGTACATCCAGTTAAATTTAAATTTCAGATAAACAGAGTATGTCCCAAACATTACATCATGGAGCACACTTACACTGAAAAAAGTTATTCAATGTTTATATGAAATTCAAATTTAACTGGTGCTTCCTCCCCTAGACCCCTAACCTAAATCTGGCAACTCTATCTGATACAAAATGTTTATCCTAGGCATCCCAGATGAAACTGCTGTTCTAGTCCAAACAGAAACAGCATTCCACTTTCTTTTTTTTTGTTTGTTTTTGAGACGGAGTCTCACTCTGTCGCCCAGGCTGGAGTACAGTGGCCAGATCTCAGCTCACTGAAAGCTCTGCCTCCCGAGTTCACGCCATTCTCCTGCCTCAGCCTCCCGAGTAGCTGGGACTACAGGCGCCCACCACCTCGCCCGGCTAGTTTTTTGTATTTTTTAGTAGAGACGGGGTTTCACCGTGTTAGCCAGGATGGTCTCGATCTCCTGACCTCGTGATCCGCCCGTCTCGGCCTCCCAAAGTGCTGGGATTACAGGCTTGAGCCACCGCGCCCGGCCAGCATTCCACTTTCTAGATATTTTTCCCCATTTGAGAGAATGGGCCAGTTTAAAAATTTGCATGCAATTAAATTAACTCAAAAAAAAGTTCCTCTAGGAAGAAAAATATCCACTAGACATTATCCAACATAACAGAGCACGGAAAATTTTCCAAAGTGGGGAACAGAAAGATTGCAGAGCTAGTAATTACTCAAGATGAGAAATGAAAGTATTGGCTTTTGGAAAAGCATAGGTCAATAACTTGGGGGGTGGTGGTGTTTAATTCATTTGTGCAAACAAATTTACTAGGATATCACTCCTGAGGATAAAGGAAAGCAGCAACATGCTGAATGAGTAAAATGCAGTTAACAAGTTTTAAATGGAAAAGAAGGCTGGGTGGAGTGGTTCATGCCTGTAATCCCAGCACTTTGGGAGGCCGAGGCGGGTGGATCACCTGAGGTCAAGACTTCGAGACCAGCCTGGCCAAAATGGTGAGACCCCATCTCTACTAAAAATACAAAAATTAGCCGAACGTGGTGGCGGGTGCCTGTAGTCCAGCTACTCGGCAGGCTGAGGCAGGAGAATCATTTGAACCAGGGAGGCAGAGGTTGCAGTGAGCCAAGATCATGCCACTGCACTCCGGCCTGGGTGACAAAGCAAGACTCCGTCTCAAAACAAAATAAATAAATAGAAAAGAAAAGAAAAAAAAAAAAAAAAAACTCTTAACAAGTGTCTCCCATTCATTTTATGTACATATGAACATTGTGAAAGTGATAATGGCCCCCACCTCTAATCATAAAGAGAAAGAGATAAAACCATTCTCTGTATCAGCTAAATGAGAAAACACTACTAGATTTACGTAAAGAGGACTGCCCTCAGTCCTAGGTGCCAAGTGCCCCCTACAGAACAAGGAATCGGGGCACCCTTTCCCTAGAGCTGCAAGGTCCAGTATAATACCACAAGTGCCAGGTAGCACTGAGCACCTGAAATGGGACTAGTCCAAATGGAGATGTTCTTGAAATACAAAATACAGAGTAGATTTCAAAGACCGAGTACAAAAAAGAAGAATGTAAACTATCTCATTAACTTTTTAGAACTGATAACAATTGATACATTGGCTTAAATGAGGATACATTATTGAAATTACATGTGGCTCACATTATATTCCCATTGGAGAAGTGCCCCCTCCATACTAAGAGTAAGCAGGAGACTGGAATTCCTTACCCTGCATACCAACCTTGCCTCTAGAGCTTGTGTGGGTTCTTCCCTGGGTTCATCCTCCCACCAGTGTGTGCACCCATGTGCCCTAGCATGGGCAGAGGTTGGACATATGGGTTGCAGTGTCCACACCCCTGTTATGGTGAGGAACGGAGCTGGAGGAGGGAAGAGAAGAGGTGGGGTCCCTGGCCCAGCTCTGCACATGTTATCACATTCAGTGCAGAATCCCTGGGAGTCTGAGGATTCTAAATTGGAATCTGTGCTTCCAGGACATTATTTTTATATTTGACAAGGTAGGGGGAGAGAACATATTTTACTTAACAGTTTCTTAGCTTGGTTATAACTTAAATATTCAGATATATGGTATGTGGCTCTCCATTTATACTTTTACCCTAGACCTATAAATTTTAAGAGCTGATTCTGACTTAAAAGTATCCTCAAAGTCTTGCTCCTTCTCACTACATTCTCCACCCCCTTTGCATTCCTCACTGTGCAGCCAATTCCCCAAACTCTTCCCAGAGAAGGACATGGTATTCAGCAGAGACTTATCAAATAAAGCATAGATTGTTTCTGAGAACTTAAGTTCTTGATCAGAACGTATCAACCAACATCAACTAGTGGTAAGTACCCCTTAGCCTTCTTAGAGTTCCACTTTTCCTTTCTAGATGTGGAAAGCAGTCAGATTATAGGACATTTGCAGATCCAAATACCCTTTCAGGGAAAGACAGAGGGGAGGTCCACAGAGAATTCACTTCCCTCGAGTATCTGAAATGACTGAAACACATACTTGGAAGCAATGTTTAAGTTATGAGAGATAAGAGATCAAAAGGGTGAATGGATGACCTTTCCTCACTTTACCTTCATTTAAAAAGAATGAAAAGGAGACAGCCAGGTGACAGCACCCTAGTATAGAGGAAAAGTCTAGCAATCTCTGTCTCTGTAACAAAATATAAGACTTTCAGATCCGCCATAACAGGTAAGCCAGGTATTTTTATTAATTAATTCATTATTTTGAGACAGGGTCCACTGTGTCAGCCAGGCTGGAGTGCAGTGGTGTGATAATGGCTCACTGCAGTCTTGACTTCCCAGGCTCCAGCAATCTCACTTCAGCCTCACAAGTAGGTGGGACCACAGGTGTGCACCACCACATCCAGCTAATTTTTGTATTTTTGGTAAAGACAGGATTTCTCCATGTTTCCCAGGCTGGTCTCAAAGGCCTGAGCTCAAGCAGTCTACCTGCCTCAGCCTACCAAAGTGCTGGGATTACAGGTGTTAGCAACCACGCTTGGCCAGGTAAGCCAGATAAATGATGAAATGCACACAGACCCAGATTCCAAGATAAAATTGACTGGTTTTAGAAAGAATAAATAAATATATATATATACACACACATATACACACACACAAGCACATACACATTTTGTGAAATATTTTAAATAATTTTATTTTAAACAAATATTTCAGTGCTACCATTGCATTCAATGAGGCTACAGATATTTCTTCATAGCTGTTCAACGTAGGTGAGTGGAAGAGAATCAAGAGCATCACAGAATTTAAGATTACTAAAAAATATTTTAATGATGATTGTACTAACTAGGGTGGTCAGTTTATAATCACAGCCAGGGACAATTCTACTTGATGTTTTAAAAGGACAAGAAACTTGTGGCTTTTAAAAAAACATCATGCCTGTAATCCCAGCATTTGGGGAGGCAAACAAAGGAGGGAGGACTGTTTGAGCCCAGGAGTCCAAGACTAGCCTGGGCAACACAGGCAGATCCCATCTCTAAAAAAGGTAAAATAAAATTAGCCAGGCAGGGTGGTATGCGCCTGTGGTCCCAGCTACTTGGGAGGCTGAGGTGGGAGGATGGCTTGAGCCCAGAGGTTGAGGCTGCAGTCAGCTGTGACTGTGCCACAGCACTCCAGCCTATGCAACAGAGTGAGACTCTACCTAAAAAAAGAAAAAATAGGCCGGGTGCGGTGGCTCACGCCTGTAATCCCAGCACTTTGGGAGGCTGAGGCAGGCAGATCACGAGGTCAGGAGATCGAGACCATCCTGGCTAACATGGTGAAACCCCATCTCTACTAAAAAAATACAGAAAATTAGCTGGGCATGGTGGCAGGCACCTGTGGTCCCAGCTACTCAGGAGGCTGAGGCAGGAGAATGGTGTGAACCCAGGAGACGGAGCTAGTAGTAAGCCGAGATGTGCCACTGCACTCCAGCCTAGGCGACAGAGCTAGACTCCATCTCAAAAAAAACAAAACAAAACAAAAATATATATATATATATATAAAATTAAAAAAGAAAAAATAAAATAAAACAAAAGAAAATCCCCATGTTGAAACTTAATCTCCAATGTGATAAGAGATAGGGTCTTTAGGAGGTAATTAGGTTATGAGGGTCTGTCCTTACAATTGGGATTAGTGCTCCTGTTAAATAAATTGAAGCGAGCTGCCTTGCCCCTTCAGCCACGTGAAGACACAAGGAGAAAGTTGCATCCTTGAAGCACAGAATGAGTCCTCACCAGACACCAAACCTGCTGGTGCCTTGATCTTGGACTTCACAGCCTCTAGAACTGTAGGTAATAAATTTCTGTTTATAAATTATCCATTCTGAGGTAAATTGTTATAGCAGTCCAAACAGATTAAAGCAGTGGATATATCTTTCTTTTTTCTCATGTGTTACTGAAAAATGAGAATAGAAGGGGCCTTTGAAGTCATTTTCTTTAATTTTCCAAGCTCATAGATTAAAAAAAAAAACAAACAAGCACACAGAAACTGTATGACTACTGCATACAATTATGAATCTACTGCCTTTTGATGTCATTACAATTTTTCATTTCTCCTCCTGCTCTTTTGTTAAAGTTTATTAAAGAGTTTAATATAAATAAATATCTATCACTCATAATTCTAAGCCACAGGTCAAAGAATGGCCTCAGGACAGCACTATCTTACCATTCTCATTTTCCCCCACCAAGAGTAGCATTATCAGTAATGGAGGACAGTGAATATTCTGAACACTGTATTTACATTCAAACCAATTCAAGCACAGCTCAGTGCTCCCAAACTACTCAACAACCTGAAAAGACTTGACTTCACTTTCCAGGACAAGCAGTATGTTTTAAAGAAAGAAATATAACTCATGTTCATTTGTTCTACAATATAGAGTTCACACTACAGAAAAGAAGTTAACATTTATGCAGCACATAATCAAGAGTAATATTAATGATTAAAATGTAGTTACTTCAGTCACAGTATTATATTTAGCAAATAGCAATGAGCATCAGGTCTGACTTCAAAGGCACACTTTTAGTTATTGATACCAAATATCACAGAAAAGCACAATCAACTAAGTATACTTGATAGAGACAGAAAACTATAATTGTAGTATGTCTGCAAACAAACCTGAAGTCTCTTTCAAACTAGGTATCCTAAGTGCCCTATAACAAAGTGCAAAGGCCGGTGCCATGCAAACTCCAGCACTTTGGGAAGCTGAGGCAGGAGGACCACTTGAGGCCAGGAGCTCAAGACCAGAGTGGGCAACACAGCGAGATCCCATCTCTACTAAAAAAATTTTAAGTTAGTTGGATGTGGTGATGTACACCTATAATCCTAGCTACTCGGTTAGATCACTTGAGCCAAGGAGCCTGAGGCAGTAATAAGCTGTGATCGTGCCACTGTGATCCAGCTGGGGCCACAGAGCAAGACCCTGTCTCTAAAATAAACAAATTAAACAAACAAACAATGTGCATGACTGTTTGCCAAGGGTGGGGCCCTCAAGTGACAAAAGGTCAAAGTGGGGACAGGGAAGAGATGGTAGAATTAAGCTGATGCTATCACTATTACATTACTGACTGCTTTAATTTGTACTTCCTACTGTATTTACATTATAAAATGAAAGTACAGTAACAATGACACGGTACATTTAGACACAAAATATGCTAAACTATCTAGGGGTGTGATCTACTAGTGTTCCTACCTTTTCCTTCCTTTCTCCAACTTCATAGCCATGACTAATCAATGGCAGAGCCAGAACAGCAAACCTTCAAACTGCTATTGAGAGAATACAGCAATCGGTTCCGTCCCTGTATTTTCTTAGTTTCCCTTTTAATCTAGACAACAGTAGACCATGTAAATATATCACTGTCTACACTTGACTTTCAATGGAATTTTCCCCCAGTTACTAAATTTTGAGGTGTAATCTTCCAAGCTACTCCCTTAAGCAAATTATTTAACTCTATAAAAGGGAAGAGTGTTTAGTTTCTTAATCAGAAAAGTTTAAATGCACCAAATTCATGCATCCAACTTCCCTACCTTTATTAGGTAAATATAAAGTTTTTGTTTTGTTTTTGAGACGGAGTCTCACTCTGCCACCCATGCTGGAATGCAGTGGTGCTATCTCAGCTCACTGCAACCTCCACCTCCCAGGTTCAAGCAATTCTTCTGCCTCAGCCTCCCGAGTAGCTGGGACTACAGGTGCCTGCCACCACGCCCAGCTAATTTTTGTATTTTTAGTAGAGACAGAGTTTCACCATTTTGGCCAGGCTGGTCTCGAACTCCTGACATTGTGATCCACCCACTTTGGACTCCCAAAGTGCTGGGATTACAGGCATGAGTCACCGCACCCAGCCAATATAAAGGTTTTTAAAACAAGTAAACCACGGTTCAACAAGCTTATTTGATTCTGGCTTCTAAAAAACTAGTTGGGAGTCAATGCTCATTAGAAAATGAAGTGGAGCCATTTTTATCCAAGGGCAGGAAAGAAAAAAAAAAGCGCCAATGTTTTACAGGATCAAAGTTGAAAGAAATAAACAAATATACAAAATGCTACCAATCCTCACATACTTCCTCCTTCTGGGCTTGTTTTGTCATAAGATGTACTTAATCTTTCATTTTCTTAACATGTATTCAATCTATCTATACTCAAAAATGTACGTACAAAGCTATTTTTGCATGTGAGCTACAGGGAATGGCTATATATGCTTGTACATATTTAGGAAATAAAATCAAATAAACAGCATGATGACTATTTGGAGACACAGTATTAATTAGCTTTAGATATATCTAAGTCTTGAGTAATTTTTCTTCCAGGAACTAGGGATAGACACAATACACTTGAAAACTTGACTAAAATAACAGTATGATGGAAGTAGTTGTACTTTTAAACCTATTCCAAATGTGCTCAAAATGGGTGTCACAAGTAATACCCAGGAAGAGAAAACCATACTTGTTTTAGTCAATGATTCTAATAGAGAGAAATCAATATTATTCACCACAAATGGGTCAATTAAAAAGACTCCCTAAGTAAATAAATTTCCATTTCACAGTAACAGACCGTGTTTAACTTGTTTTTTCCTCTGTGGGGCACATGCTAGCCCACTTTGGAAATTATGAGGCTTCAGTATTAAGCACTGAAGGAGCTGCTCAACGGCTGGACTTGTAAGTCTCGCTCTTGGCCTGTCCCCTACTTTGCATCAATTATGAAAAGCAGGATCCCTAATGGCTTTGAGTGGCTCTGCCTTAGTAGGGAGTTGCCAGGCTGTCAGTGCTCTGTAAGACTCACTATATTTTCTTTTAAGAGAAAGATTTTATTTGATTACCAAAACAAGAATGCTCTTTTTAACAAGATGAGTCAAACTATAGAAGCATATAAAGAAAAAGTTAACAGTCTCTCCCACTTCATTTCAAATCCCACCCTCCTGAGATAAGCAGTGTCAACAGTTCGGTCTATATCCTTCCAAAGCTTTTCCTCCTTACAGCTGCATAAATAGGAGATAGCCCCTCCACATATTTTGAATGAGATTATACCACATATATTTTTTCTACAAATTGTTTACTCACCCAGTACAAACAAATCATCTTACTGAGTCAGTACATAAAAACCAACTTAATCTTTTTGACAGCTGCATAATACAAAGAGTACAAATGTACCATAATTTATTCCGTTCGTCCACTGATTGACATTAGGAGTACTCCTAGTTTTTCTGCTGTTACAATTCTGCAAGAAACATCCACTCATGTATCTGGTTGTGCATCAATAATTTTACTTTACAGTACTTATAGGTGCCTAATAGGCCTTATCCTTAATTCTGAAATCCAAGAGATTCTGAAAATTGAAAGACTTTTAATTGACTCATGTGGTGGCAAAAGCTGATCTGAACTGATGTGAATACCATTTGATCTCTCTAGAAACATGAATGTGTCTACTTATGGGGTGCTCTCTCAAACCCTGCTGGAGGTGTCACATAATGTACAGTATATGCACCATGTTATCTCCATTTAATCTGAAAACACAACTGTCCTCAAGAGTTTTGATAAGGGACTGTGAACCTATACTTCTAAAAGTATAACTGATGGCATCAAGAGTATGTAAAGTTTAAATATGTACTACAAAACTACAAAAAAAAGTTACAGAAATTCATACTCCCATTCAGTCATGTAAGAAAGGGTCCCTTTCCCCATGCTAGGAAAGGGTCCCTTTCCCCATACTTAATGTTAGCATCTTTTCAACCACTGCCAATCTAATGGGCAAAAATTACATAGGTCATTTCAATTTTATTTTTCAGTGAAGTTGAGTTGCTTTTTGCAAAGAAAAAAATGGTAATTGCAAATCTTCTTTGAGATACACATTCATATCCTTTGCCCACTTTTCTATTGGACTTTTCACCTGCCACTTAGTTTGCAGGCATTCCCTGAATACCACCTGCCGTGTACTGTCAAATGCTACAAACACGCCCTGCCAGCCTGCTGTCTGGTGTTTCCCACTCTGTTCATGGTGACTTTTGGCACACACTATTTTTTTTTTTTTTTTTTTATTTGCTCAAATTTGGCAATCTTTTCCTTTATGGGATCTCTGTTTTTAATTTTGCTCAAGAAGGTCCTCTCATTCTATCCAAAGTGGTACAAATGTTCTCTTAACGTTTCCTTCTAACATGTAGATATATTTTATTTTTTACATTTGGATCCTAATTCCAACTGACATGTTTTACAAGAAATGTCAGGTGGAGGGCCAACTATTTTCTTTCTGGTAGCTAGCTATGTTACCAACATTTATTAAATAAGTTCTTTTTTTTTTTTTTTTTTTTTTTGAGATGTGGTCTTGCTCTCTCAAAATAAATAAATACATAAACAGATAAAATCAACCTTATCCATTCAATTAAAACAAATTTTATATACTAGGGGAAGGGAGAACAAAAGAGAAAGCTTAATGCTTTTCCAATAAAATAGAAAAGCTTGGGTAAAATGAATTACACTTAAACGTTATGTTTCTCTACTTTTTTCCAAAAGAATTTATAAAACCAAGCACAAGTTGTTGTTCTTAAGAGCACACCTTGTGGTTTTGAGACCATTAAGTTTGACAGAGTAACTTTTCTTTTTTATCTTTAGAAGAAATAATCTTGGGAAGTGTATCAAAGTGCTTTTAAAAATGTGTATTGAATATATTTGCTCTTTAGAAACAACAGTTAAATGAACGAATGAGAGACAGAGACCCCCAGTAAGCAACTTCCTTTCCCATGAACTCCTCAAATTCCGATTCCTTTCGTGTGCTGCTTCTTTGGCTTGGTAAGTTTGTCCTACAGCCATGTTTTAATATTCTTGCCCCATCCAACTATGATATAGGGCAACCTGTATGTGAAATAATAGTCACATAAGGAAGCCAAATAATTTCTAAAACACATGAGAGAGGCTGTCTCTCCTGGATAAGGAAAGGAAGGAATACCTTTTGCTCCATGTTCTTCTTGGACTCATCTGTGGCGGCACTGGCATGAGAAACATTTGACCCATTGTGCCTGCTTCAGAATTGCTGGGAACACCCACCCTTCAGAAGGCATGACTCAACTCCTTTTGGCTTTCACGCTGTTGTCCACACCCCCATACTTATTGGCCTGTAACTGAACTCTTCTCAGTTTCTTGGTGCAGTGCTTTTCCTGTCGTCCCAATAAGACTTCTAAAATGAATCCACATGAACTTACCCGGTACAAGTAAAACAAACATATCACCTTTTCATATAACTAGAAAACAAAAATAAGCACATGCATATTTTACTTAGGTAAAAATTAAAATTTACAGTCATGAAAGAATTTTATAATTTTCTTAAGAACTGCTACAGATGTTGAAAATCAGAATAAATATTACCAAAGCTAAAACTCATAGACATAATTTTTCAAAAGTAATAAAGAACTAGAGAATTCTCACTGTTGACAATAATTGCCATGGACATTTTGCTGTAAAGGCAAATTAAAGCATTCCCTAAAGAGAAAATTCTTTAATTAAAAAAAAAAACCTTTATTATTTATTTTTTAAAGTGATGAGGTGTCACTGTCACCCAGGCTAGAGTGCAGTGGTGTGATCATAGCTCACTGCAGCCTTGATCTTCTTGGCTCAAGCAATTCCCATGCATCAGTGTCCACAGTACATGGGACTACTACACCCAGCCCTAAAGAGAAAACTTTTCTTAATCCTTCTTTTGAAATGATTCAAACAAACAACAACAAAAAAATAAAAATTAAAGAAAGTCAAACAAGAGGTACTTACTGGTTACTATGTGCCAAACCTTAGGCTGGGTTAATCCTATGGATACAATAACAAATAAGGCACAGCTCCTGCCTGTGGTGGAGAGGGAGGTATGCAGTGGCAGGCTCCATGAGTCCAGTAAGTAAACTACATAGAGAACCACTCTAGATCATCAGATGGTAATTATGTGAAAACAGCAGCCACTAGATCTATAGTAAGCCTGTACTAACTAAATTCAGGAAAACAATGAGTCATAAGCTGCATAAATTTGTCATTTTGATTCTTTTGTAAATTAGCAATATAAGAATCAAAAACCAAGAAATATGTTATCACATTACACTTAAACATCTCTGTTTTGAGGTGGTTTCTTTACTCAATTTATCCATGACTACATTTTTTTTTCATTTTCTCACCAATATATCTGCCCACAGTAAGCCCATTAATTGCCAATGATATTCAAGATATGTTTAACATTAACCACCACACTAGGAGGACAAATAAAAATATTAAAAGAACAAAACAAAACAAAACAATTCCTTAAAAAGGCAGAAAATGGATCACTATTTCTGCTCCTCTTCTCAAACCAAAGGAGAGAAGATTCACAAGTATACTTGGATAAAATCCCACTCAAGTCACACAAAGATATATAAAAAGGAAAACCAAATAGCATCTATATCAAGGATATTGGATTACCAAACAAATGAGAAAGTGAACATAAGCAAAAGTGAGAATAATTAGGTCATGAAAACGTGCTTAGACAGTAGCCTAAACACCATATAACAAATAGGCTAAGCATATCTGATAGCTAAATAGAAAAGGAAAAAAAAATACAAAAAATCCTAACACCCAAAAGTTTCCCAGGTATAATAAAAGTCTGGTGCTAGGGTTGAACCACTATTTACTAAACACTTCTTGAGTTCCTACTATGCACAAAGGTGCTGGAAGTATACAAATGTGAATTAGACATGGTTTTCACCCTCCAGGAACCTGAAACAATTTGAGAACAAAGCTCTTATAAAATAAAGCAGAAGATGAAAACTGAAAACTCACTGGCG
The DNA here is from genome assembly GCF_001698545.2 of Rhinopithecus bieti. Classification (NCBI taxonomy): domain Eukaryota; kingdom Metazoa; phylum Chordata; class Mammalia; order Primates; family Cercopithecidae; genus Rhinopithecus; species Rhinopithecus bieti. Next base: position 3,396,514 of record NW_016804196.1, on the reverse strand, counting down.
GCAGTGGTTGGGGTGGGGGTAAGAAGCACTGTAAGTGTTTACAAAAGTGAAAACTTTTACCTAAGGAAAATGAGTAAGAGTTCAACAGACAGAGGGGGACTGGAAGACAGACCATTTAAAAAGAATCGTACGATATGGCTGTTTCTCAAACTTTAGCATGCACTGTTATAATGCAGATCCCTGGGCCCATCACTGTAAGTTCTGATTCAGGTCTGGGATGAAAAACAGGCATCTGTGTTTCCAGTTATCTTAGTCTATTTTGTATTGCTGTAACAGAATACCAGCTGGGCACGGTGGCTCACGCCTGTAATCCCAGTACTTTGGGAGGCCAAGGCAGGCAGATCACAAGGTCAGGAGATCAAGACCATCCTGACTAACACGGTGAAACCTCGTCTCTATTAAAAATACAAACAATTAGCCAGGCATGGTGGCACGCGCCTGTGATCCCAGCTACTCAGGAGGCCGAGGCAGGAGAATCGCTTGAACCCAGGAAGCGGAGGTTGCAGTGAGCCGAGATCATGCCACTGCACTCCAGCCTGGGTGACAGAGTAAGACTCCGTCTCAAAAAGAAAACAAAAAAACACACACAAAACCAGAATACCATTGACTGGGTAATTTATAAAGGAAAAAATTGATTTCTCACAGTTCTGAAGGTTGGGAAGTCCAATTTCAAGATGCATCTGTTGAGGGCCTTCTTGCTGTGTCATCCCATGGCAGAAGAGCAGAAAGAGCAAGAGAGCAAACTCACAGCCCCAGGCCCTTTGATAATGGGGATTAATACATTCATGAGGGTAGAGCCCTCATGGCCTAATCATCTCTTGAAAGTCCCACCTCTTAACACTGTTGCATGGGGGATTAAGTTTCCAACACATTAACTTTGGAGGACACATTCAAACCATAGCACCAATAAACATTACAGGTGATTCTGACGTAGGCATTTCATGAATCATTTTGTGAAACACTGATTTGGAAAGCAAAAACTACAAGGTAATTGGGAAACATTAAGTAGACCAAATTATTAAGGAGAACGAAGCCCTGTGGTTGTAAAGAATGCTTAAAGTCTAATCACAGAGCATGTCAAGAAGACACTGGTATTTGCCTATGAAAAACTTTGCACTGAATGAAATAATACATCTGAACATGCACATATTTATCACATGTATCAGAAAACATCTCCCCTTTGTTGCACTTCTAGACACACACACACACACACACACAAACACACACACACACAATATGTGGAATGTAAATATGCATTCTGACAAAGTTTAAAATTAGGGGGAAAAAAACAACTATTTAGAAAGTCAGCCTTTCCCCAAGGTTTTCTTATTAATTCTATGTCCAAAAGACATCACCAGGGAGGAATGGGTGTGCCCTGCTTTTACGGATGTCACTGTCAAATATCCTGCCAGCTCTGGTGTCATCATCCTCACCACTCCAGAGAAATGACAAGAGGAATGTGACTCCTCCTCCCATTCAAAGCTCCATTAGTTTACAGCATGGTAAGTGACATCAAAATTACAGCCACTAAAGAAAAACAGAAATTTTCATGAGTCCTTAGTTTTCAAAACTGATATGCTTGTGTTGTCTGAATGAGCTCTAGAGTTAGATGTGTTTATTTGACATGAAGTAGCAGAGAGAGGGAGGAGAGGAGTACTGGTCTCCATCAGCATTCTCATACTGGCAATAGTTCTGAAGAATTATTTCAGAAGTCATCAGCAAAGATGTTAGTTATGTTCCCAAGTCCCAAGTTACGATGACGCTTCACCATTAACAAAATAAGCATCAGTTTGGCCCTCCTACTCTACACTTATTACTATCCGCTTGGAGCTGTGCAGAGTAAAGTTGATTACCACTCAGAATAGCAAATATCTACTAATACAGTGTTGGCATTAAACTCTTGCAGTTAAGTTAAAGCTCAGAGAATACAGCAAAGAGCTCAACAGAGCTCAAAGAATGGAAGTGGACAGAATACAATAACTGAATTGGAATCAAGCCAAGGCTTTTGAAGATACCAGCCTCTCTCCCTTCTATTTAAGTGGGAATAAATGTTAAAGAACATGTTGAACTACCCCAAAAAGTCAATAGGGCAAATTGTAATTTAATATAGCCTGGCTGATATTTTATTTCTGAGCTCCCTATTCAAAATGTGCTACATGAGGGAGTATGAAAATAGACCATTATCGCCATAAATTAGGTTGGCAGCATTAGGCAAGAAGAGAATCAAAGGCTATATACAATCACGGAGCCCCAAGCACCACCTGACAGCTCTGCTTTGATCAAATTCTTTGGGAAGGAAAATGGGAATCTTGTGAAATGAAAGCTTCCCAAGAGGATCACAATTCCATCTGAAAAGCAAAGCTGTATAAGAAAGGAACTTCCAGTTCTGGGAACAGTTAACTGACAAAAAGACATTCCATACATTCCATGAAATTCCTTAAACATTTGGCAAGCCTCATGGAACCCTGGTAGTGGAAATTCTTTCCCAAGGTTATCTCTAACCCTAGCACAAATGAGCAGCATTTGTGCTGTTTTTCTTTTACATAGGCTTTACTCTTTCCTCAGCAGTCTGCAGCTGGCTTGCCTTTAACATTTTTTATATAGCAGAGTGCCTTCAAATAAGCTGAAATTGTTCTAAGTGCTGCTGTTTAAATCGATCAAATGAACTGCAAAAATGTTTTAGCATGCCACTCTTTTCACTATGCTAATGAATTATCACTATTTCCATTAAAAGAAGTTTTCATGAATTATGGATAAAAACAAAAACTAAAATCTTTCAATAAAACCTGGAAATGTGGGCTTTTGGTAATGATAAGTAATTAGCATTAATCACTTTACATCTGGAATGCCAACATCCCCAAAAGAGCAGAAGAGCAGAATAGGAAATAAGGTCATTTGTTTTCTACTCCAAGGGGACTAAAAATGTAGAATTTGAGCTTTCTAAGAAGAAAGGTACTTGATAAATGCCATGCGTAATTAGGAGTTTCTCATTGCTCGTTTCTTCATACTTTCATTCTATTATGTCCACATCCTTGCACGACCAACTCCATTCACTCCCTCTTTCTCTCATGAGAGGACCTGTCCCTCCATCTCTCCATTTTCAGCTAAACCAAATTTCACATCTAATCAGAGCTCAAATCACGTCTTTCCTCCAAGTGTTGAATTCACTCCCCTCTTGACCCAAGTAATCTTTACTTGTTTCAGGTGACAACATACTCAATTTATACCACAGCTTCTAAGACACAATCACACATTCCTAAGTTCCCTGAAATTGATGTGTAGGTGCCATATAATGCAATGTGGTTGATCAACCATCATTTTAAGTGACTGATGTCCCCTTAAAATAGTCACCTTGAATACTAAATGCAAGAAATGGTTCCACTGCTCAAAGCATTTCTAAATGTTCTCTTCCTAAAGTTTTATGATCACATTATTTTGATTAGCCTTGGTGGTGGGAAAACCAACAATTCAGTTCAGTAAGTATTTATTAAGGACTTTATAAGTAGATGGCGATTTTAGAAATTTTTAGATGTTTATTATAAAAGGATTGATAAGTACAAAACATATAAAGAAAGTGAACAATTCAGAAGAGGAAAAGATCACATGGAATTGAGAAGTAACTAAAAGCTTCAAGGAAAAAATGCCATTACAAATACACTTTGAAGGGTGGGGCAGGAGTCGCTAGGTTGAGTCTGGTTTGGCAGGTGGTCAAAGGTAAAAGTTGGGGCACATTCTTGCAAGATGAGTGGTAAGAGAATGTGAAGTGAGTTTAGAAAATGGTGAAATAGACCATAGATATTTTTTTAGAAGTCCAATTTCATACGGTCTATTTTAAAACTAGTATCTCCTTTTCCAACTTCAAATCCTTTCTTACAAACATTTTTCTGTGTAAGGTTTTCTGAATCATCTCACTGTGCACATTGTCTTCTCATCATACTTTCAACCAAAGAGAAATACAATGATAAATTACCAGTCTCACTTCCTTCTAAAAGTTGCTACAGGCCGGGCACAGTGGCTCACGCCTGTAATCCCAGCACTTTGGGAGGCTGAGGCAGGCAGATCATCTGAAGTCAGGAGTTCAAGACCAGCCTGGCCAACATGGTGAAACCTCGTCTTTACTAAAAATACAAAAATTAGCTGGGTGTGGTGGCGGGCACCCGTAATCCCAGCTACTCGGGAGGCTGAGGCAGGAGAATCACTTGAACTCACGAGGCACAGGTTACAGTGAGCTGAGATCAAGCCACTGCATTCCAACCTGTGGGGGAGGATATAGTGAGACTCCATCTCAAAAAACAAAAAAAGTTGCTACAAATCCCTTTTGCAAAGAAGTTGCTACAAATACCTTTTGCGAAGAATACATATAATTGCATGAATAAAGACAATTCCGTCACCATTCACTCAAGTGTGTCCAACATCATTCACTCAAGTGGGCATTCATTTATGGAGTATGTATTTAATGTTCACCCAGCAACAGTAATGACCTCTGAGGGGGACTTGATTCCTGCCCTCTCAGAACGCAAAGCCAAGCAGAGCACACAAGATAAATATAGAAAACAAAGGTGATAAAAGTTAAGGCCATACTGTATTCCCATGCGTCACAGTATCTTTACAAAAACAGGCTTAACTATCACACAGAATTTTATAAAACTGTCAGGGGACAATAGTAACACACAATGGCAAAATTCAATATCCAAAGGAGAATGTTAAGAAAACAAAAACGCTGGTGGCACTTTGTTTGTTTTTGCCTTTTTTCGTATCATATATGATAAAAATCACATTAAGAATTCTACAGTCCATATGCGATGCCTCATACCTATAATCCCAGCACTTTGGGAGGCCAAAGAGGACAGATCATAAGGTCAGGAGACCGAAACCATCCTGGCTGACACAGTGAAACTCCATCTATACTAAAAATACAAAAAATTAGCCAGAAGTGGTGGCACGCACCTATACTCCCAGCTACTCAAGAGGCTGAGGCATGAGAATCGCTTGAACCTGGGAGGCGGAGGTTGCAGTGAGCTGAGATGGCGCCACTGTACTCCAGTCCGAGAGGCAGAGCGAGACTCCGTCTCAAAAAATAATAATAATAATTCTACAGATATATAGCAGGTCCTCGAACAATGTCATTTCATTCAATGTCATTTAGCTATAATGTTAATGAGGAAAAAAATCAATTCCTGGTGAGGACCACTGTCTTTGTGAAGTTTGCCCATTCTCCTCTGTCTGTGTGGGTTTTCTTGGGGTACTCATTTCCTCCCACATCCCAAAGCTGTGCACATTACGTTCACCAGTGTGTCCACATGGCGAGTGAGAGACAGAGAGAGACAGCTGTGTGTGTGTGTGTGTGTGTGTGTGTGTGTGTGTGCACCCTGTGACGGGATGCTGTCCTACACAGGGCTGGTTCCTGTCTGGCACTCTTAGCTGCTGGGAGAAGCTCCAGCCACCAGCAACCTGAACTGGAAAACCTGGGTAAATAATTACCCTTTTTGTTTGTTTTTTGAGATGGAGTCTTGCTCTGTCGCTCAGGTTGGAGTGCAGTGGCACAATCTCAGCTCACTGCAACCTCTGTTTCCCGGGGTCAGGCGATTCTCATGCCTCAGTCTCCCGAATAGCTGGGATTACAGGTGCGCACAACCATGCCCGACTAAGTTTTTGTATTTTTAGTAGAGACAGGGTTTCAACATGTTGGTCAGGCTGGTCTCGAACTCCTGACCTCAGGTAATCCGCCTGCCTCGGCCTCCCAAAGTGCTGGGATTATAGGCGTGAGTCACCTCAACCGGCCTTACTTTTTATTTTTTTATTTTTATTTTTTTTGAGACAGAGTTTCGCTCTGATTGTTCAAGCTGGAGTGCAAAGGCGTGATCTCGGCTCACCACAAACTCCACCTCCCAGGTTCAAGCGATTCTCCTGTCTCAGCCTCACGAGTTACAGGCATGCACCACCACGCCCAGTTAATTTTTGTATTTTTAGTAGAGACGGGTTTTCACCATGTTGGTCAGGCTGGTCTCGAACTTGTGACCTCGTGATCCGCCCGCGTTAACCTCCCAAAGTGCTGGGATTACAAGCATGAGCCACCACGCCTGGCCCTTTACTAATCTTTCTTAAGTATATGGATAGCTCATATTTACTGCAATGTTTAATACTAAAAGTGTTTCGATGTTTATTTAGTAGTTTCGTGGTGTTGTGACCAGAAATATGCCCTAAGAACTTAACTCTTGTTTATATCAATTAACCTATGGTAAAACTGGTTTCATTACATAAGACATTAAATGAGGAGTTACTGTACATGATTTATCAAGTCATTTAAAATACCAACTTCTACTGAAATTATAGTGCTCTCCCTATAAAAGTAACTCCATTTCTAGAACAAGCTAGGACCTTCTAGCTGTGCTAGTTTTGTTTCTCTATACCAATTTATTTATAAACAGCAAAAGCCAGAAAGCAGATCCATGTGGATCCACTTCCTTTATTAATGGAAGCGATAACCACCAACCATAAAAAAAAATTGAAACATTATATTTCTATTTATGAAGTAGTTATTTTATATGTTTTCTAGTTTCCACACATAGAATTAAACAATTTAAGTGTATTTTAATTATCACCAATTTGGCAAGTACTTACTAGAACAGAGGCTTCTTTCTTAAACTGGTTGGTAGAAATAATTAGTAATTAAAATAGTCTAAGATAAAGACATTTTAGTTGAACTTAAGTGACAAACTTTCCAAGTACCACGGACAAAGTTACTGGAAACACACACACACACATTCACACACACACACACACACACACACATTATTACTATCAAACTTTGCTTTTGACTTCATTCTCCTATTCCTTTTTCTAAACATGGCAGGATATCACCATAAAAGAATTCTCTGATCTATCATACCTTAGCAAGGAGTGCAGAATACACTACCCCAAAATATACCACTTTGGCATAAGGATTATATTGAGCCAAACGCACTTGAAAAACAGCAAGTGTAAAAAGGAGCGCTCTGACCTCCCCTTTTCTTCCTTTTTTTTTTTTTTTTTTTTTTTTTTTTTCTCTCTTTGAGGCAGAGTTTTGCTCTGTCGCCCAGGCTGGAATGCAGTGGCTCAGTCTCAGTTCACTGCATTGAAGCCTCCCGGATTCAAGTGATTCTCCTGCCTCAGCCTCCCGAGTAGCTGGGACTACAGGTGCCCGCCACCATGCCTGGCTAATTTTGTAATTTTGTATTTTAGCAGTGGCGGGATTTCACCATGTTGGCCAGGCTGGTCTTGAACTCCTGACCTCAAATAATGCACTCACTTCAGCCTCCCAAAGTGCTGGGATTATAGGCGTGAGCCACCGCGCCCCACCTAATTTTTTTTGAGACTGAGTCTGGCTCTGTCCCCCAGGCTGGAGTGCAGTGGCGCGATCTCCAATCACTGCAACCTCCGCCTCCCAGGTTCAAGTGATTCTCCTGCCTCAGCCTCTGGAGTAGCTCGGATTACAGGTGCCCAACACCACGCTGGCTAATTTTTGTAGTTTTAGTTGAGACAAGGTTTCACCATGTTGGCCAGGCTGGTTTCAAACTCCTAGCCTCAAGTGATTCGCCCAGCTCGGCCTCCCAAGCCGAGATTATAGGCGTGAGCCACTGCACCTGGCCTCTGACCTCCCCTTCTTGAAATCAAGAAACAAAACTCCCTTGTGAAAGATGCCCTCTATGTAGCAGGAGGAAAGCAACATTCTGACCACAAGAGACAGGGAATGGCCGGGCGCAGTGGTTCATGCCTGTAATCCCAGCACTTTGGGAGGCTGAGTGGCGGGCAGATCACGAGAGTCAGGGAGATCGGACGACATCCTGGCTAACACGTGAACCCCGTCTCTACATAAAAATACAAAAAATTAGCCGGGCGAGGTGGGCGGAGGGCCTGTAGTCCCAGCTAGCTCCGAAGGGGCTGAGGGCAGGAGAATGGCGTGAAGCCAGGAGCGAGCTTGCAGTGAGGCCGAGATGTGCACCGACTGGCACGTCCGAGCCTGGCGACAGAGCGAGGACTCCAGTCGTCAAAAACAAAAAAAAAAAGAACAAAAAAAAAAAAAAAAAAAAAGAAGGAGAGAGAGACAGGGAATGGAGGCTAAGACAATTCTGTACAAACAACATTTGTTAAAATAACTCATCTTTCTTTGATCTCCCCATATATTTTACTTACTTTTCCACAATTTCCTCTGTGTTCAAACTAGTATATAAGCACTTAGATTTTGCCACTTCTTTAGGTCTTCATTTTCCCATGGGGGTTCCTATGTACATGTAAAAATCTGTACACTTTTCTCCCGCTAATGCCTTATGTCCACTTAGTTCTCAGACCCAGGTGGAGGCTTTTAGAGGGCACAGGTAAAGTTTTGCCTCCTCTATATTTACAAACTCTAGGTCCTTCGATGATCCTCCCTATAAATCTTTAATAAATGATAAATAAATGGCACAGTTATAAGAGCTAGGCCAGGTGCAGCAGCTCATGCCTATGATCCCAGCCCTTTGGGAGGCCGAGGCAGGCAGATCACTTGAGGTGAGGAGTTCAAGACCAACCTGGCCAACATCGTGAAATCCCGTCTGTACTAAAAATACAAAAATCTGCCAGGCATGGTGGCACACGCCTGCAATCCCAGCTACTCAGGAGGCTGAGGCAGGAGAATCGCCTAAGCCTGGGAGATGGAGGCTGCAGTGAGCCGAGATCGTGCCACTGTACTCCAGCCTGGGGGAGGTCAGACCGAGACTGTAAAAAAAAATTAAAAAAAAAAAAAAAAAAAAAAATTTATAAGAGCTAAATTTGGTCAGGCATGGTGGCTCATGCCTGTAATCCCAGCACTTTGGGAGGCTGAGGCAGGCAGATCACCTGAGGTCAGGAGTTGGAGACCAGACTGGCCAACATGGTGAAACTCCATCTTTACTAATAATACAAACATTAGCCCGGGTGTGGTAGTGCATACTTGTAATCCCAGCTACTCAGAAGGCTGAGGCAGAAGAAGTGCTTGAACCCAGGAGGCGGAGGTTTTAGTGAGCCGAGATTGCACCATTGCACTCCAGCCTGGGCGACAAGAGTGACACTCCATCTCAAAAAAAAAAAAACAACCAGAGCTAAATTTAAATTTAACAGGGCAGTAAAATGTTCAAACACCATTATAATTTAGTGCGAATAAGTTCATACAGCTTTGCTATCATATTAAAAACATGAAATTAAGAGGAAAAAAATTATATCCTTTGAATTTAAATCAGCAAAAAGTTGTCTTCTTCACTGACTCTACAAAGAAACTTACCATATTTTATGAAAATCATTCCCTATTGCAAATAACAATAATCTTAGTATTAAGACTATCTGAGTCATCTAGAGATATAGTTAACATAAATGAAGTACGATCTATGAATAAAAGAATTAAACAATGTATTATAGTTATTGGTGACACATATAATCAGGAAAGAAACCATCAAAACCACCAAAAATTACCCTGAATTTTGCCTCTCCTCTATATTTTGAAAACTAACTTGAAGAGTTCCAATGCCAATAAAGGAAAAACAAACAGCACTAGTTCCAAGAACAATGTTTTTCCTCTGAAACTGCTGACCTGTGTGTGTACATCAGCATGCCATCTTTCCAGATTTAGAATGTTGGTGCAAATACCAATTTAAATGTTCTGTGAAAATAGCTCACTTGTTAAAGATGAAAATTTGTAGTAGAAAGAAAAATTAAGGGGAATGTGCTTAAGATAAAATGCCTCAGAACTCCTACCTGTTATAATCACATTGTACTTTAAGTTTCTCCCTGGCTATTTACCCTAACACTGTAACCTACAACTTAATTCCTTGAAACTTAGGTAAAAACATAAAAATAAATTGCCCTTTGGCATCTAAAATGTTCCCTGTGAAACATACATTAGAGATTACCACAAATTTCCTAAACGCACAAATAAAAATAAGCAACTAAATATATGGCGTATTTCGAAGCCACCACACTAGGTGACTGGACATTTAAAAACCACATGAATGCTTTCTGCAGTACTAACATCACTTTCTTAAATACACATTATACACTTAATTCCTGGTATTAAATATATGTATGTATGAGGGGAGTATGTGTGCATGTGTGTACTTATCAACTTATTACTCTGGAATCTTAGCAATAAAAATCTTTCTTAGACAATGGAAGTGGGAGACAAACACCTCATAGTAGTGTGTAATGAAAGAGAAACTGGTGGCTGGGTGCAGTGGCTCACACCTATAATCCCAGCGCTTTGGGAGGCCGAGGCTGGTGGATCATAAGGTCAGAAGTTCGAGACCAGCCTGACCAATATGGTGAGACCCCCCCCGTCTCTACTAAAAATACAAAAATTAGCCGGGCATGTTGGCGTGCGCCTGTAGTCCCAGCTACTCAGGAGGCTGAGGCAAAAGAATCACTTGAACCTGGGAGGCAGAGGTTGCAGTAAGCCGAGCCGAGATCGTGCCACGGCACTCCAGCCTGGGCGACACAGCGAGACTTCATCTCAAAATAAAAAGAAAGAGAAACTGGTTTAAAGCCTAGTTTTTTCCAAAGAACAACACAACAGCAGCTTTACCAGTTACTCCAATGCCACATAGCAAGTCCCCTAGGCCTACCTTCCCCATGCTTAAAGCAACAGAAAGAACAGAAATCTTTTATTGCAGTGTAAAATTTTAAAATTCTCTACCTTAAACAAATCAAAACCACTGCCTTATACTACACAATACAAAGTACAAGCTGATAATAAGTCACTTGGTATGCTTTGTTTTGCTTTTTTAAAAGAAAAGTCAATGAAAGAAGCTGGACTCAAACACATATTGTGTGTTCCATTTAGACCAAGTACAAAGACAGGTGAAACTATTTCGTGATGTTCTAAGTCAGGATAGCGATGATGTTTAGGGTAACAAAGGAAAGAGTACAAGGATGGTTTCTGGAGTGCTGGTAATATTCTCTTCCTCAATATGTATATTGGTTACACGGATGTGTTCACTTTGTGGAAATCCATCAAGTTATACACTCGTATCTGCCTTTTCTATATTTTTGTTATACTTCTACGAATTTCCAAAAGGTTACAGAAGGAGGAGTAAGACCCCAGAACTTCTCCCCAATGCCAGCAGAAGACAGTTAATTCCCTGGAATAAAATGAACCAGAGTCCCTGATTTAAAGACATCAGGCATACTACACAGCATGATGAAAAGGGAAACTGCTTTCTTTGACCCTTCATTTGACCCAGGGAGGTAATTTGGAAGAGAGAGAATAGTTTGTCAAAGCATCAGGGAGGTAATTTGGAGGAGAGAGAATAGTTTGTCAAAGTATAGAGCAATAAGAGAATGAAAACCACTGAGTTAATTTCTTACTTAGTTATACATACAGCTTGAGAATTCTCAATGATTCATCTTAAGATTTTAAACAACAGCTGAAAGATGGCTCATGTCCAGTGACTTAGTTTACTTTTATATTCAAAATATTTCAGTCTCAGTGTAATATACTCATTTTCTGAGATGCTGATTACTGAACATATGGTCTCTAAAAAGATAATTCCAGAAGTCCATCTGGGTAATATCAAAGACTCCTTTATCTCCTTTCATACCACATGGCTCAGTAATACTGTCTTATCAGACATGTGTTCTTTACAATTATTTTTCTGATCAATGATAGGTTTGGGAAATTAGAGAAAATAAATGTCATTGAAAACAAAGTATTAACTAAATTTGTGCATTTAATGTTAATGTTTACATATACAATTTTAAGATACAATTTTTTTTTTTTTCTGAGACAGAGTCTCGCTCTGTCGCTCAGGCTGGAGAGTGCAGTGGTACCATTTCGGCTTACTGCAACCTCTGCCTCCCAGGTTCAAGTGATTCTCCTGCCTTAGGCTCCCAAGGAGCTGGGATTACAGGTGTGCGCCATGATGCCTAGCTATTTTTTTTGTATTTTTAGTAGAGACGGGTTTCACCGTGTTGGCCAGGCTGGCCAACATGACCTCAAATCATCCACCCACCTTAGCCTCCCAAAGTGCTAGGATTACAGGTAAGATCCAACTTTTATCTAAAATAGTCTGAAGTTATCCTTTATCAATTTGGTATGCATGCAATGCTATAGAAACTGGCTTATGGAAGTTAAAATAAGACATGATTGTCAAAGGACGACGGTATAATCTGTAGTATTGTTTAATTCTTTGTAATTACTTAAGTGTCGAAATACTTCTCATAAATTGAAAAGAAAAAAGTTACCAAGCATAACAGAAAACACTGTTCTGAAAACAGGGAAGTTAAATTAAAATCCACATACTAAACCTTGAGATTCCTCCTCTCTTTTGCACTAACTACCCTGAATCTTGGCATGCATTGCCCTGGCAGAATACCAAAGGGCTTCTCTAGTAAACTGACACCCCCTGAGGAAAAGGTCCACACACTGTCTTTGCTGTGTAGCAGGCCAGAAGAACAAGCACCTACCCTGGCTCCAGGAAGAAAAAAGTCTCCAAGAAAAAGGTGCTGAGAGGAATATAAGAATTCCGTCAGAAAGCCTACAAATACTAGGGAAAAAGAAAAGTATACAAGTGATAAAGTGAGGCTGCTATCAAGCCAGCACAAGAAAGGAAATATAATCACTGCAATTAAATCCCTTAGCTTGAATAAGTTCCAGGCTCATAATAACGTAAATAGTGAGCACTGACTTAACCAAAAATTAATACCTATATATTGAGAGGATGGGGAAAGAGTAGTACATGTGGTGTGGGATAGAGGGAGTGTGAGACAATGTAAACGAATGAAATCCTGTTCTTCCATAGTAATGGGTCAACATATAATGTCCAATAATGAAAAATCAAAACATAGCAGTATATGCGTAATATTTAGAAAGAGAAAGGAAAACAGCAGAAAGAGCCAAAAGATTCAAAAGGGTTGTCTAGGCAGCAGGACTTGGATGTAGGGAGGGGCTGGAACTTTAGGCACCTGCTTCTTATTGTAAACTTCACTGCTTATTAAGATCTTTAAAAATCTATATAGGGTGTTACTTTGATAAAGGAAAAGGCTTAAATTTTTAAAAATACAAAATAAAACAAAACCAAGAAATGTAAAAAACAGCGGGCAACAAAAATAGGGCTAACCTGCAGAGGGAAAATGACAACAAGACAATCAGCTCTCACAGGTAGCACAACAGACCAGGTGAGAGATGAGAAGTACTTTTACTATAACAGCTGGGGAGAGAGCGTGTGTGCAGTAGAGGGATGGAAGCAGAGGAGAAAGCAGGATGAGCTCAAAAGACACCACACAGAATCAACAGACATGGGGGATCAAGTCAATGACTGTAAGAACTAAATGGCAAGACAGAACCTGAATCCTCCTGAAGTAGGTCATGCCCAAAATATCCCTCCACCTGGATATTTATCCCACAAATACTGGCTCTTTGGGAGCATCATATTCTTCTATGTAAAAAGAAGCATTTTAATTTTCTTTTTGTTTAGGTTTAAAATGTTTGGATTATTATGAAATACTCAAGTAAAAAATGCAGAAAACTGTAACATTCATCCAGGTATTAACTATACAGCGTTTTCAAATATTAACCTTTTGGGCCAGGCGTGGTGGCTCATGCCTGTAATCCCAGCACTTTGGGAGGCCAAGATGGGTGGATCACCTGAGGTCAGAAGTTTGAGACCAGCCTGGCCAACATGGCGAAACCCTGCCTCTACTAAAACTACAAAAATTAGCCAGGCATGGTGGTGGGTGCCTGTAGTCCCAGCTACTCAGGAGGCTGAGGCAGGAGAATCGCTTGAACCTGGGGGGCAGAGGTTGCAGTGAGTCAAGATCGCACCATTGCACTCCAGCCAGGCAACAGAGTGAGGCTCTGTCTCCAAAACAAAACAAAACAAACAAAAAAACCTTTTGGCCTCTCATTTTTCTTTTTAAAGAAGTAAACATTACAGACATAGTTGAAACCTTGTTCAAACCATTCACTAATCCTATCCCCGTCTCCCTAAAAGGTAACTGTTAAACTGAATTTGGCAGTTAACATCCCCATAGACCCCATCTTTAAAAGAGAGCATTAGGTTGGATGATTTTTTTTTTAACTTTTATTTTAAGTTCAAGGCTACATGAGCAGGTTTGTTACACAGGTGAATGTGTGTCATGAGGGTCTGTTATACATATATTTCATCACCCAGGTACTACACCTAGTATCTGTTATTTTTCCTAATCCTCTCCTTCTTCCTGCCCTCCAACCTCCAGTAGGCCCCACTGTGTGCTGTTTCCCTCTACGTGTCCATGTGTTCTCATCACTTGACACCCACTTATAAGTAAGAACATGCAGTATTTGGTTTTCTGTTCCTGCATTAGTTTGCTAAGAATAACAGCCTCCAGCTCCATCCATGTCCCTGAAAAGGACATAATTTCATTTTTTATGGCTGCATAGTATTCCATGGTGTATCACATTTCTTTATCCAGTTTCTCATTGATGGGCATTTAGGTTGATAGTCTGGATGAATTCTAATGCCCCATTCTGTTCTAAGACATCAGGATTTGGCAGTGTGATAGAAAGTCTTTGATGTTCTATAATAGAAGTACAAAAGTCTACACTTCTGTGAAATATGCAAAAATATTTCCCAATAATTTCAAATCTCAGAACACACTGATTGATGATAGTTCATGACGGGTAGCTCCAGAAACAAACAAAATGATAATAATGATTATAACCTTTCAGCAGAAAGAAAAAAAAAGTATATTAACTTTACTGTTGTGGTGCCAGTATTTTATTTATTTTATTTTATTTATTTTTGAAATAAGCTCTCCCTCTGTTGCCTAGGCTGGAGTGCAGTAGTGTAATCATGGCTCACTGCAGCCTCAAATTACTGGGCTCAAGCAATCCTCATGCCTCAGCCTCCCAAGTAGCTGAGACTACAAGCATGTGCTACTATACCCAGCTAATTTTAAAATTTTTCTTTCATAGAGATGGGGTCTCAACGACATTGACAGGCTGGTTTCAAACTCCTGGTCTCAAGCTATCTTCCTGCCTCAGCTTCCCAAAGTGTTGGGATTATAGGACTGGGCCATTGCATCCAGCCAGTCCAAAATTAATAACAATACATAGAGCATATAAAACCTAAGCTTAAGTATTTTGCAAACAAATCAGTCCTATCATTTGTCTTTAGTGAAAATGGGAGACTGAAGAGAGAAAAATTATGTTTCAAGAACTATGGTATACCTGTTATTAGATTCTAGTCTCAGTCGTTTTTGAGGGTTCTTTCCTGCAATTTAGACTAATCCTACTTATTCCCGTGAACCAACCAGTGATCTCTGCTGCTGCTCAGAAGAAACAAAAGGGATGGGTAATATAAACATCTTGATCAGTATTCTAATTCTGGGCATGTACTGGAATCAGCTAGGGACCCCATATCAGCTTGGTTCCATAACTGCCTAGTTAATAGAAAGCCTTCTTATTTAGTTTACTTGGGATAATTTTGCTTATCTTTTTTTTTTTTCACTGTTGTAGAATATATTGCTGTTGTACTCTTTGTGTAGGAATGCAGATAAGCTTACTGAATGTTTTCTTAAACTGAACACTTACTAGTCTTCCAGATAGCACCTCTTGTTGGAACTCACAGTTATCAATGGCCCTCGCCAGATCAACCCTTTGATCAATGACCTCCTCTCTACCTTGAATATAAGAGGCCCTCACAGTTAGGCAGGAATATCACTGTCCCTCTTCAGCCTGAAGAAGTTACAGAAGATGGATCTTCATTCCTCTACAACCCTTAGGATTAAAGATCTCCTTATAAAAGAGAGAGGCAGCCGGGCGCAGTAGCTCACGTCTGTAATCCCAGCACTTTGGGAGGCCGAGGTGGGCGGACTACCTGAGGTCAGGAGTTCGAGACCAGCCTGGCCAACATGGTGAAACCCCCACCTCTACTAAAAATACAAAAATTAGGTGGAAGTGGTGGCGGGCGCCTGTAGTCCCTGCTACTCGGGAGGCTGAGATAGGAGAACTGCTTGAAGCCGGGAGGTGGAGGTTGCAGTGAGCTGAGACTGCACCACTGCACTCCAGTCTGGGCGACAGGAGCAAGACTCTGTCTCAAAAAAATAAACAAAAATAAATAAACAAATTTTAAAAAATAAAAAAAATAAAACGGAAGGGGTAAATATGTCAGAGGCATTCAAACCTGAGTGACTCCATCTTGAACAGGGGCTGGGTAAAATAAGGCTTACCCCTACTGGGCTGCTGCATTCCCAGGAGGTTAGGTATTCTTACTTACACATGAAATAGGAGGTCAGCACAAGATACAGGTCACAAAGATCTTGCTGATAAAACAGGATGTGGTAAAGAAGCTGGCCAAAAGTCACCAAAACCAAAATGGTGATGAAAGTGACCTCTGGCTGTCCTCACTGCTCATTGTATGCTGATTATAATGCATTAGCATGCTGAGACACTCCCACCAGCACCATGACAGTTTACAAATCCCATGGCAATATCAGAAAGTTAACCTATATAGTCTAAAAAGGGGAGGGACCCTTAGTTCTGGGACTTGGCTACCCCTTTCCCAGCAAACTCATAAATAATCTACCCCTTGGTTCAGCATGCAATCAAGAAATAACCATAGGCCGGGCACTTTGGGAGGCCGAGGTGGGCGGATCACTTGAGTTCAAGAGTTCAAAACCAGCCTGGCAAGATGGTGAAACCCCATCTCTACTAAAAATATAAATTCTAGCTGTGCATGGTGGTGCTGCCTGCCTGTAATCCCAGCTATTTGGGAGTCTGAGGCAGGAGGATCACTTGAGCCCAGGAGGCGAAGGCTGCAGTGAGCTGCCACTGCACTCCAGCCTGGGTGACAGCAAAACAATGTCTCAAAAAAAAAAAAAGAAAAAGAAAGAAAGAACCATAAAAGTAGCCAACCAGCAGCCCTTAGGGCTGGCTGCTTTGCCTATGGAGTAAGCCATTCTTTATTCCTTTACTTTCTTAATAAACTTGATTTCAATTAAAAAAAATAAAAAGAATACCACAGTGGTAACTTTCATAGTATACGTCAGCTACAGGGGACAATCAGGAATTGCTGGAGCAAAATATCCTTATTAGAGTCTCGACTGCCTATGTAATTAATTCACTGCAGCACCAAACTGTCCCAGTTGTCATTATATTCTTCTCTATTCTTTTCTTCCAGGCAACCACAGTAAAAATATTCTTTAAAAAAATTGTAATGCCAGTTTTACTTAAGAATGTCCTTGATGACACAGGAAAGTCATTTCTTATTACATCCCAACCCCTGAGTGTATGTCTTTTTAATTTTCTGGGTGATAAAATAGGAGGTACACAAAAAAGCACTTCTGGTACACACTGAAGTATGATAGTTATCTCAAGGAAAACACTTATCTGATGATGTGAGTTGTGGGCCAAACCAGTCACTGTTTACAGAGAATCCCATTTTTACTTGAAAGAACAACTGACAAACGATTATTATTCATACTTGGGTATTTGGCAGACATTTTCTCAAAAATGAAGTGAGAAGGCAGCTTACTGGAAAACAACTGACGGCATATGCTGCCAATAATGGCCTTCACATTTCTAATTAAAAATTAAAATTGTGGAAACTCGTTTCCACAGTAAGCTTAACAACACCCCAATACTTAAAAGACTTTACTGATAAATCAGTGGTGATATTGGCTGGGCACGGTGGCTCACGCCTGTAATCCCAGCACTTTGGGAGGCCAAGGTGGGCGGATCACTTCAGGTCAGGAGTTCGAGACCAGCCTGGCCAACATGGAGAAATCCTATCTCTACTAAAAATACAAAAAATTAGCCAGGTGTTGGGGGCAGGCCTGTAATCCCAGCTACTCTAGAGGTTGAGGCGGGAAAATCGCTAGAACCCAGGAGGCAGAGGTTGCAGTGAACCAAGATCGCACCACTGCACTCCTGCCTGGGCGACAGAGTGAGACTCCATCTCAAAAACAAACAAACAAACAAACAAAAATAAATCAGTGGTGATATTAACAAATAATGAATTCTTAAAATTCCATAATAAAATATATTAACATTTGGAGTATCTGTGTTACACAACGAAGCAGTACTCTCCAAATGACCAACACTTAATGCAACAAAGTGATGCATGGGTAAAGAGTCAAATCAAACTGCAAGTCAGATCAATGGATCCTACCGTTAAAGAATTCAAAAAGCTCACGAATAGAGATTTAGATTCCATATTAGAACTAACATTTAAGAAATGACCACTTGTCAAGTTTTGGTATAGTATCAAGGAAGGATATTCACAATTACCTAAAAAGACAATTAAAATACTCTTCCATTTCCCAATTACATCCACAAACTTTATAAGCAAGTATTGGATTATTTTTTCTGGATGTTAAAAACCATAAACAGAATCACAATGGTTATCATATTTTTTAATTCCTGATCATATCAGTCATGTAAAAACAAATGAACTAGCAATTATTTATTTAAAAGTTATATTCTTCGCAGTTACACAGTCTACATATTTGCAACAAATATATAAGTATCAAAGGTTTAATTTACCACAGAATGAAGACTGATCACTGCTCCAAAGAGGAAAGGAAATGAATGTGGTAAATTCTTAAATCTGTTTTGGAGACAGGCAAGTCAAGTCCCTCTTTTCTAGTTATAAATGAGCACATTCTAGGCCAGACATGGTGGCTCATGCCTGTAATCACAGCACTTTGGGAGGCCAAGAAGGGTAGATCACTTGAGGTCAGGAGTTCAAGACCAGCCTGGCCAACATGGTGAAACCCTGTCTCTACTAAAAATACAAAAATTAAGAGGGCGTGGGCACCTGTAATCCCAGCTACTCTGGAGGCTGAGGCAGGTGAATCACTTGGGCCCAGGAGGAGGCTGCAATGAGCCGGGATCACGCCACTGCACTCCAGTCTGAGAGACAGAGCAAGACTTTGTCTCAATAAAATAAAAAAATAAAAAAATAAAAAATAAAGGAGCAGGTTCTATTTAACATGTGACTCTTGAAACCTACATATTAATCACCCAGATGACATGACATAAATGGATTTAAACGCTGGTTCTTAAATTTCTAAGGAAATGCCTTTTCACGGGAAAAACTGACCTTTCATAAATTTCAAAAGAAAAAAATTTAATCTGAACAAACATCTGAAGTTCAGAAGTAACACACCAAATGTTACTGTTTGCAGATGCATTTTTAGATGGGAATAAAAGTTGTTAAAGGAGAATTGTTCTTACGCAACTCTATCCAATTAATAAATATCATAAATCATTAGTTTCAAAAGCAAGAACCTTAAAAAAATCTCAGATTGAGAATTGGTAATGTCCTCACTAATAAACAAAGTCCTATTACTCTGTTTTTTGAAAGAGAAAGTTTACACACTAGTTTTTTTAGTGAGAATATTCAAGAGATAACAAGCAGAAGTTCATTCTGCCTCCACCCCTTCCTCATGATCCACCCATTTCTGCAGGCTTACCTTTGCAGTTCATTAAGCCCCCTGGCAGCTGGAAGGCTAGGGTTTTGCCTTAGGAAGTTTTGTTTTAAATTGAGATGAGTGAGGTCTTGGCTGTAGAAGAGGTTGGCAGGCAGATGTTCCAGGCTACAACATGAGAGGTCCACTGAGCTAATGCGCTGGGATGCAACCTAAAGAGGGATAAAACTTAATTTTAATACCATCCACTTATCCTATAACTACTTTCTATGGATAGAAATAAGATAATCCCAATTTGGAATAGATATTCTATGAAAGTAGCACTGTTAGTCCAAATATAAACCAACACAGTATTCAGTCACGTGCCGCATACCAACCTTTCAGTCAATAACATATCACACACAGCAGTCCCACAAGATTATAAAGCCGAAAAATTCCTATCACCTAGTGATATGGCAGCTATCATAATGTCATAGCACAACACACTGCCTTTTCTATGTTTAGATACACAAATACTTACCATTTTGTTACAACTGCCCACAGATTCGGTACAGTAACATGCTACACAGGTTTGTAACCTAGGAGCAACAGCCTAGGTGTGTAGTTGGCTACACCATCTAGGTTTGTGTAAGTACACGCTGATGTTTGCACCATGAAGAAATTGCCTAACAACACATTTCTCAGGATATATTCCTGTCATTAAGTAATGCATGTCTGTACTTAGTATTCGAGCTAAGTACTTTATAAAAGCATGAAAATGTCCCTGCCTGGAGGGTATGTACAGTAACCTAGCATAGGAGACAGGCTGGAAAGAACACAGATTACTCCACTGGGTTTATTGATAGCAGTAATCTCCTCCAATGTAGGAGTTTTATTCCTGAAAACATAAGGAATAATTCTCTCCCACAGAAAGAGAATTCAGAGCTATCGAGTAAATACACGGTCAAGAGACAGATACTAAGATCTAAACTGAACATATGAAAGTCATTGTATATACTGATTTTAAAATAGCACAAATAAAGAAAAAGAGTATAACTGACCTTGTACACATCTTCAATTCATGGTATAGTAGAATCAGATTCTACTGCCTGTCTGCTACAAACTTTCCAGGTTGCCTCTCTTCACAGTTTCAGTGAAATGCTTATAAATTCATTGTGCTTTGCTTCATGTAACTATTTTATGTAAAACTTATTTTATGTCTAAGTATTTATCCAGATGTTCAATGCCTTCCTGGTTAAATGACTCCTCCCAAGGCCAGAAAGACCAACTTTTATGTGGGAAGCAGAAAACTCACTGACCACCCTGTATTTCTCAAATGTTCTTTCCAATATTGTAGGTAACACAGTGCCAATTTATGCTAAAGCACGTGGCTTTAGCCCCACCTTCACACATATTGGTTTTCTCTTCTCACAGAGGCAATGGGAATATAGTTCTAAAACTTTGGTTAATTCTCCCTATTTATCTTTACCAAAGCTTTAGGGCAGAAATTTCACTGCTTATCTGTGATCAGTCTGATGTCTTTTTCTTTTACCAAACCCCAGATTTCTGTTTCTAATTATACAAGGCAGTAGAACATAGTCCTTAGATGTATGGTTCTGAGTTCAGTGTCCAGATTCACAGCCCAGTGCCACCACTCAGGAGCTGAGATAACTTGAATAGATCACTGATGTAAGATCCAGTTTTCTCATCTGTATAACAGGTATAAAGATGGTACCTACTTCTACATGCCTGGCACAGAAAAAGCACTCAGTAAATGTTAACTGCTATTACTATTACTAGTACTACTACTAACACTACCATTTCCAAATCAAATCATTCACATTTTATTTTTTATTTAAAAAATGTTTTTTTAAATAATAAAGTAGGGGCAGGGTCTTGCCACGTTGCCCAGGATGGTCTCAAACTACTGGGCTAGGTTGATCCTCTCACATCAGCCTCCCAAAGTGCTGGATTACAGGCATGAGCCACCACACCCAGCTTCATTCACATTTTATAACCACTAAAATCCATACTCTCCTGCTGCTGAAAGTATCCAGAAGTAAATCTGCATATGTTCTGCTAGGTTGGGCATGGTGGCTCACATCTGTAATCCCAGCACTTTGGGAGGCCGAGGCAGGTGGATCATTTGAAGTCAGAAG
This sequence comes from Rhinopithecus bieti, assembly GCF_001698545.2. NCBI lineage: Eukaryota > Metazoa > Chordata > Mammalia > Primates > Cercopithecidae > Rhinopithecus > Rhinopithecus bieti. The sequence goes on along the minus strand of NW_016804196.1, from coordinate 3,374,984 downwards.
TTAGAGATCAGCCTGGCCAACATGGTGAAACCCTGTTTCTACTAAAAATACAAAAATTAGCTGGGCGTGGTGGTGGGTGCCTGTAATCCCAGCTACTCAGGAGGCTGAGGCAGCAGAATTGCTTGAACCCAGGAGGCCGAGGTTGCAGTGAGCCGAGATCATGCCATTGCACTCCAGCCTGGGTGACAGACAGAGACTCTGTCTCAAAAAAATAAACAGTTCTGCTGATGGAATATTTGAGGTTAGGAGAAATTACTGTGCACACGTGAAAGCTAAAGGTATACTGGGGTGAGAAAAGCTGGGCAGGACTTATCTCTAAAGACTTTACCAAGAAGTCTGAGTTTGCATTTTACCTATTTTATCTTTCTGTGAATTTTCACCATTAAATAAGAAAAAGAAAATGCCAAACAGGGCCAAACCACTCATACAAAGAAAGATGTAAAAAGAGATAGAAAGTTAATGGGTCTGAAAGTAGGTGCAAAAGCACTACGCCACACGGGATTCCTATGGCATTCATAGGAAGTGGATGGGAACCTGTTTATAGAAAGTGAGGTTGAAAGCTCTGCTAGTTAGTGGAAGCATTCATTCAAAAACATGTGTTGAACATCTACTTAATGGTGTGTGGCAAGCCTTTTATTTCCTGAGACACAACAGGAAAACAAGACAGACAGTCTCTGCCCTGAATGAGTACACATCAAGAGGACAGGGTAATTAAGATACTACATGATAACTGTTACAAGAATAGGAAGTGCAAGGACACAGAACGGAATCCCAGGGGTCAGAAAAGGATTCCCGGAGGATGTAACGTCCGAGCCCAAACTTGAAGCCTCAGTAGAAATCTGTATTTTTTGTCTGCCCCAAATCCTTTCTCTTTCAAACTCATGATCCTAAGGGGAACTGCAAACAAAGTACCCAGATGCTCTGCATTCGTGGGTAGGCATGCACTCCAGGTCTGAGCAATCTGAGTGTCCTATCTGCTGAAGCCACAGGCTAATCCAACAGGTGCTAGCATGGGACCCAAGTTAGGTTAATCAAAGGACTTCTCTGGGATTTACATATTCTGAAACCAGGAGAGAAAGAGAATCAGCTGCTTAGAGCTGCAGTTAAAATGAAGGAGCTAGATCCATATGTATCAATCTGACTTGATACAAATGCAAACTGCAGCATGACACATTCCATTTATGAAAACAATTTTTAACATAACACACACACCTCCATATATTATATGGATGAATAATTATATGTGCAATATATACCATGAGATCATAAATTTCTATTGTTTTAAGCCACCGAGGGTTTGTTAATATGTTAACAGCAGCCACAGGAAACTGATACAACCCTTCTTTATTTTTTCCATTGTACTTTTCATTTTCATTCATTCAACATGTTCACTGAATATCTACTAGAGGTGCCAATTACTATTCTAGGTGAGCCCTTAATATACTTCAGAAAACAAAATGAAGATCCCTCCCCTATTAAGCTTTCTTTACAAATAAATAAATTATACGTTAAAAAAATTGGTAAGCACTACGAATAAAAAAAAAAACAGCTTGAGAAAGGGGGGTCAAGATTGCTAGGAAGGTGGTGGATTGTAATTTAAATAGGTTAGTGAGGGTGTTCCCCACTGAAAAGACAACATTTAGCAAGGAAAAACAGGAAAAGTTGGCTGATAGGATTTATCTGGAAGAAGATGCTGCCAGGCAGAGGAAGTACCCAGAGTTAGGGCCCTTAGAGAAGCATGCCTTAGCCAGGTATGGTGGCTCATGCCTGTAATCCCAGCACTTTGGGAGGCTAGGGTGGGAGGACTGTTTGAGCCCAGAAGTTTAAGACCAGCCTGGGCAATATAGTGAGACCATCATCTCTACTAAGAAAAAAAATTTTTCATTAGCTGGGCGTGGTGGTACGTGCTTATAGTCCCAGCCACTTGGGAGGCTGTGGTGGAAGGATCACTTGAGCCCAGAAGGTCGAGGTTGCATACCACGGCATTCCAGCCTGGGCAATAAAGCCAGATCCAGTCTCAAATAAAAACAATAATAATACAAAAAATTTGTAAAAGGAGCATACTTGGCATGTCCGAGGGACCTGAGAACACTGATAATAAGGCAACGAGGTCAGAAGGTAAATGGGCAGGGGATATGGGGCAAGCAGCAGACCCTGTGGGACCTTCAGGCCTTGTAAGGACTCTGGCTTTTAAGGTGAGTGAAATGGGATGTGTGGAAAGGTTCTGAGAAGTATGGGGTGATCACCAATGTAGGGTCAACGCTCCATATTCACTGGGGATTAGTTCCTGGACCCCAGCAGGTACCAAAATCCACAGATGCTCAAGTCCCTGACATAAAATGCCATAGTACACTCAGCCCTCCGTGTCGGCAGGTTTTGATCCACGGTTGGTTGAATCTGAAATGGGAAACTCGCAGGTAAGGAGGGCCTACTGTACCAAGGAATTTTCTTATTTTTTCTCTGCCTTTGTCTCTAGATTGTAAGCTCCATAAAGGAAAGAATTTTTCTATTTTGCTTACTGATATAAACCCACGCTGAGTACTTGGGAGGACCCTCAAAACATCTTGCTGGAAGAATGGCCAGAGGACGACCTTATACCTCCTCCTTTCTCACCAGGCGGCCTCTGCATCTGGTGCATCCTTTCATGTGGCAACCACTTTGAAGAAGACAAATTCCATTTCAAATGAAGCATCCCACTAAATACTCCCTTTGGACTATTTAAGAGAAAATGATTTAACATCAAGTTGTATTGGCTTCCTTTCCTCATTCTAGACCGTAAGCTGTTTCTGCTGGAAACAAGGAGGAGGAAACCACATTAACGAGGCTACAAGCAAGGGCAGTCCTGTGTGAGCTATGCAGAACTAGGAACGTCTATCATGAGAGCATAGACTCATCATGTTAACATGGCCACGAGGCAGTGAGCTGCAAAGATGACCACAAAAGCTACCACTAGCTACACCACTGCCCAGTCCCATGAGCTGCAACAGAATGGGAGATTTAAGTGCTTCTACTCAGAGCAACCTGGGCACATCAGGGCTCTACCACAAAAAGAGGAAAGCACTCTACTTAGAAGGTATGGTTTGATTCCGAAATGAGAAAACTACCAGCTGGACTATCTAAAGAACCTGTGACCCACCTACACAGCAGCTATTAAAACTGAGATCCTGCCTGAAATAAGAAAGACCTACATACATAAAAAAATATTAATCAAAAAACCACACGTACACACCTCAGAGCAAGTAGCCTTTATTATTCTAGCATTTTCCTTTTCTAAGTAACAATAATAATAATAGTTAACATTTAAGTAGTGCTTTCTTTGTGATAGGCACTCTTCCAAGAGCCTAAGATACAATATTTAGCTTAATCTTCACAACAACTCTGTGCAGTAAGAACTTACCCTTGTTTCAAAGGTAAAGGTTAAACTGAGTCAAAGAGTGTGCGCCTAAGGCCTGTTTAAAAAGTAGCAGGATCAGGCTGGGTGCAGCGGCTCACACCTGTAATCCCAACACTATGGGAGGCCAAGGTGGGTGGATCATTTGAGGACAGGAGTTTGAGACCAGCCTGGTCAACATGGTGAAACCCTGTCTCTACTAAAAATACAAAAATTAACCTGGCATGGAGGTGGGTGCCTGTAATCCCAGTTACTCGGGAGGCTAAGGCAGGAGAATCACTTGAAACTGGGAGGCGGAGGTTGCAGTGAACCAAGATTGAGCCATTATATTCCAGCTTGGGTGACAAGAGTGAAACTGCATCTCAAAAAAAAAAAAAAAAAAAAAAAAAAAGTAACAGGACTAGAGTTTGAACAAGAGCCTGTACTATTAACTCTATGCCATCAGGTCAAGACCTGGAATAAAGTTCAGATCTCACCAGAAGGGAGGCTCCTCTAATCCCCATCATAAAATAACATAACTAGAGCAAAGAAAATTAGATGTACTCCTCAGGATATGTTTAAGCCTTAGAAATGAAGATGAGGGGGTCAGAGACAGTGAGTCCTCCTCGGGAGAAGCAGTAGAGACCATCTGCTGACCAAATACAGATTTCGGAGGAGCAGTGAATCCCCATGGGGCATCATTCCTTGACATCATAGGCTCTGCCCACTCCAATCCCACACACTTATCCAACTGGGCAATGGTGATGCCATCCAGTGAGCACCTAATCAAAATTTTAAAGCTTACAGGAAAAGTATAAGAGGTTATAGAAATTTGGGAAGTGAAATAAGCATACATAGAAGGTGCCTCAAATCTTTGGTACAGAAAGCTTCTAAAGGATCTCATAATTAGAATATAAATTCCTTTTTGGCAAAAGCTACTGTACTTATAACCACAGACAAGACAGTTGAAGGCACAAAGGTGAAGTCCACACAACTTGACATACAGGAGAAAGGGCACCAGCTGAACAGTATGTGGGGTAGGTAGGAACAGTTCTACTTACTAGCAACGTGACTTTGAATAAGTCACTTCCCTTACTTGTCCTTCAGTTTCCTTATCTCTAAAGTAGACTAACACCTGCCCTGATCACCTTAACAAGTTGCTGCAGTAATACCATTTTATCCATTTAAAAAAAAAGGAGAGGCTCTGTAGATCAAGTATCCCCGCAGCAACGTCTACCACTGCAAGCAATAAAAGTCTGTAAAACAAAAAAGTCTACGAGATATAAGCCAATGCTCTTGTCATCTTGAGCAATTACACAGATAAACTGCAATCAGCCAGACCATCAATGAACTACAAATGAATAGATTCAAGTTGTGATTAGTTGAAGGTAACTGTGGCATCGAAAGTCAGTTTCAGCCTGTATTAACAATAACAGGCTGGGGGCAGTGGCTCACATCTGTAATCTCAGCACTTTGTGGGGCCAAGGGGGGCAGATCACTTGAGGTCAGGAGTTCGAGACCAGCCTGGCCAACATGGGGAAACTCCATCGCTACTGAAAATACAAAAATTAGCTGGGTGAGGTGGCAGGCACATGTAATCTCAGCTACTCAGGAGGCTGAGGTAGGAACTTGAGGCAGAGGTGGCAGTGAGCCAAGACCATGCCACTGCACTCCAGCCTGGGCAACAAGAGCAAGTCTCCATCTCAAAAACAAAACAAAACAACAACAACAAAAAAGAAAAAAAAGTAAGGCTAATTGAGTTAGTAAATTAAATGGGACTTTTCTATCACGATGGACACACTCTGAGAGATACATCAAAATGAACATAATCTCCAACTACCTGCTCAGGGTGTCTCTTTTTTTCCCAAATGACTTGTAAATATACACGGGGGAAGGAGGGTTCATTGGGTCCTCAAAATATTTCCTCTAAAGAACACTGCACTATTAAAAAATGCTAACGTGAACAACAAAATTTTCAGATGACTCAATGGGTGGCCACACATTTCTAACATATTACTCAGCTTGACACTTTCTTAAGTCATTTCTTTGCCTTTTATTAGGCCCCTTATGACAAAAATGTCCCTCCTCCGAGTGTGGCTGGGTTGCATTTCTAAACCAATCTATCTGTCCTATCCTTACCCTATCCCTGCCATGCTTTCAAAATTCTCATCTTTCCTTGCAAGAGGACTGTACTACATCATTCGTCTTTCACAGGCAAGGGAAAGTTCACAGTAACATTCATGTGATGTTTTTTGTCCCCTCTATACTTTAGTCGAGTTGTGTTTATCCTTATTATGTGCATAGCATGCTCAAAATTAACCAGAATGACTCTAAAATGTTTGGTTAAAGCAGCTGAAACAGCACAAATAATCCTGCTTGTGTGAAGTAAAAGACTGCTGTCAACCTGCCAGGCACGGTGGCTCATGCCTGCAATCCCAGCACTTCGGGAGGCCAAGGCGGGTGGATCACGAGGTCAAGAGATCAAGACCATCCTGGTAAACATGGTGAAACCCCATCTCTACTAAAAATACAAAAATTAGCTGGGCGTGGTGGCGCGCACCTACAGTCCCAGCTACTCGAAAGGCTGAAGCAGAAGAATCGCTTGAACCCAGGAGGCAAAGGCTGAAGTGAGCTAAGATTATGCCACTGCACTGCACCACTGCACTCCAGCCTGGTGATAGAGCCAGACTCTGTCTCACCAAAAAAAAAAAAAAAAAAAAAAAAACAAAAAAACCGCTGCTGTCAACCAGCATTATGAGTCATCAATTGCTCTAGTGCAGTCTTCAGTGGCTTGGGAAATTATGCTTCTGGCTACAGGGATAGTCTCTGGGGAATAAGAATTATAAACAATTCTTAACCTCAGCTGACCTACTTTTAATTCTCATCTCCCAAAGAATGCTTTGGGAAGACATGAGGTAGGAGAATATAAATTTAGAATAAAGTTTATTAATATTTATCAGTTAAGCATTCTAACAACTCTACTTGCTTCAATTTTATCTTTATCAATACAATTTTATACTATTTTATATCAAACAAAACCTTGAATTTTAACAAACATTTTAATTTCCACTGCTTCACAACATGCCATCATTTCTTTAAAGAAATTCTATAGAAGGATGGGTGTGGTGACTCATGCCTGTAATCCCAGCACTTTAGGAGGCCAAGGTGGGCAGATCACTTGACTTCAGAAGTTCAAGACCAGCCTAGGCAACATGGTGAAACACCATCTCTGCAAAAATTAAAAAAATTAGCAAGGGTGGTAGTGAACATCTATAGTTCCAGCTACCCAGGGGGCTGAGGTGGAGGACTGCCTAAGCCCAGGAAGTCGAGGCTGCAGTGAGCCACGATTGTGCCACTGCACTCCAGCCTGGGCACCACAGCAAAATTCTGTCTCAAACAAAAAACAAAACAAAACAAAACAAAACAAAACAAAACACAACACAACTAAATGGGTGTGGTGGTTTACACCTATAATCCCAGCAGTTTGGAAGGTTGAGGTGGATGGATCACCTGAGGTCAGGAGCTTGAGACCAGCCTGGCCAATATGGCGGAATCCTGCCTCTATTAATAAATACCAAAATTAGCCAAGCGTGGTGGCACATGCCTGTAATCCCAGCTACTTGGGAGGCTGAGGCAGAAGAATCGCTTGAACCGAGGAGGTGGAGGTTGCAGTGAGCTGAGATCACGCCACTGCACTCCAGCCTGGGCAACAGAGGGAGACTCAGTCTCAAAACAAACAAACAGACAAACAAATAAACACACAAACACTATAGAAATGCCTTAGCTCGACCTCAAAGCTTTTCATAATGACATCTCATCTTTTGCTCTTATACTAACCTATTTAACAACAGATGCAGAAAACATTCCTATAACATTAATTACATCAGCTGGGCGCAGTGGCTCACGCTCGTAATCCCAGCACTTTGGGAGGCCGAGGCGGGTAGATCATGAGGTCAGGAGATTGAGACCATCCTGGCTAATACGGTGAAATGCCGTCTCTACTAAAAATACAAAAAATTAGCTGGGTGTGGTGGCGGGCGCCTGTAGTCCCAGCTACTCGGGCGGCTGAGGCAGGAGAATGGTGTGAATCCAGGAGGCGGAGCTTGCAGTGAGCCGAGATCGCGCCACTGCACTCCAGCCTGGGGGACAGAGCAAGACTCCGTCTCAAAACAAAAAAAATTAATTACATCATATATCTTCATAATGTTCCAATAAAAGCATATCAAAGCTACCAGTTTTATACTTAAAGATATACAAGAAATAAAATATGGGCCAGGCACAGTGGCTCATGCCTGTAATCTCTACACTTTGGGAGGCTGAGGTGGGAGGACCACTTGAGTCCAGGAAGTTGAGACCAGTCTGGACAACATAGCAAGACCCTATCTCTGCAAAGTTAAATTAAAAAATTGGCCAGGTGTGGTGGCACGTGCCTAGAGTCCCAGCTCCATGGGAAGCTGAGCCCAGAAGCTTGAAGCTGCAGTGAACTATAATTGTGTCGCTGCCCTCCAGCAGGGGTGACGGGGAGATCTTGTCTCAGAAAAAAAGAAAAGAAGATTACACAAATTATACAACATTTAAAATGATTCAAGGTAATGACATAGCAAATCAATGAAGACAACAGGAAAATCCAGGCAGGCTATGAGAGATGGGCCGGGCACAGTGGCTCACACCTGTAATCCCAGCACTTTGGGAGGCCGAGGAGGGCAGATCATGAGGTCAGGAGTTTGAGACCAGTCTGACCAACATGGCGAAACCCCGTCTCTACTAAAAATACAAAAATTAGCTGAGTGTGGTGGCGCACACCTGTAATCCCAGCTACTCAGGAGACTGAGGCAAGAGAATTGCTTGAACCCGGCAGGCGGAGCTTGCAGTGAGCCGAGATCGCACCACTGCACTCCAGCCTGGGCGACAGAGCAAGACTCCATCTCATAAATAAATAAATAAATAAATAAGAGAGATGGTATTCTATGAGGGCAAGAGCATTTGGGAGAAGTAGGACCTAAGATTTTAAAATGATGGGCTATGAGGTACCTGTTAAAATATAGTTCAAAGACCCAAAAATAAGAATATGGAGAGAACTGCAGGCTGGGGAAGAAAACAAAACGAAACGAAATCCCTGGCTCACTGTTCGAGGACCAAGCTATAACAATATTTAAAAAGCCAATCAAGAGAACTCCAGATCAAGAGATCCTCCAAGGTATCTCCAGCTCTCTCTGCCAGCAGAGGTGAAGGGATGGGACTGAGGAGGCAGCACGCATGGGGCCATCAAGCTAATCTGAGTGAATCATTCAATATACATTTGTTATTTGCCTTTTATGAACCAGGAACTGTACCAGGTACTGGAGAGATGCAGTCTTTGTCTCCGAAAGCTTAGCCTCTTGAGGACACACACATCTAAATAACTATGATTCACTGAAGATGATGCAGTGAGAGCACACACAGGGCCAAGAACAATCCTCAGAGCTCCATGTCGACAGCATCAGTGCCGACACAGTCCCCTCCCTTGACAATATGAGCCACGTATTCACAGACACTTCTGCTACATTTGTCCAGTGAGCTCATCATGCAGCCAAAAGTGAAAATGTGGACCCGGCACCTGACTCTTTAGGAGTCAGAAGCAACTGTATAGGGTCAGAGGAGATGTCACCAACAGCTTTCCAAAATCATGAGCCACCGGTGTCACTCTAGCAGTTATCTCCCTCCCACACACACAAACCCCATTGTGTTTCGCAGTAACAACAAAAAAATAAGAGGTCAGCTGGGGTGGAGATCAAATCTGAACTCAGAGTTCCTTCCTGAGTTCCTTATTGGCAAAATATGTATAAACAATCTCTTTCAAATGTTACTACCTGAGAATGTTTCTGAACATCATGGCAGCATTTCCCCAAAGGTGACAGTGCCTTAACAAAGGAGAAATGAACCACGAAGAACTTACATTCTAGCTTTCTATTAAAATACATAACACAAATACTATTCAAGTGGTTTTACTACTAGAAATGAACTACTTGTTTGTTTTTTCTCCCCGAGATGGAGTCTTGCTCTGTCACCCAGCCTGGAGTACAGTAGTGCAATCTCGGCTCACTGCAACCTCCACCTCCCAAGTTCAAGCAATTCTCCTGCCTCAGCCACCTGAGCAGCTGGGATTACAGGTGCCTGCCACCACACCCAGCTAATTTTTGTATTTTTAGTAGAGATGGGGTTTCAGCACGTTGGCCAGGCTGGTCTTGAACCTCTGACCTTGTGATCCACCTGCCTCAGCCTCCCAAAGTGCTGGGATTACAGGCGTGAGCCACCACAACCGGCCTCTTTTGTTTTTAAAAAAAAAAAAAAAAAAAAAAAAAATTGATGTTTAAGTTCCAAGTCTAATACACAAGGTTCAGTATGTTTAATACAGAATTCATAGATTGTTTTTTTCCAAATATTCCACTATTTCCTGCTTTATAAAATAATAAATTAGACCAGTGGGTAGAAGAATTTAACCCTTCAGAGCAGGTGTAGAAAATTTAATTCTCTGGGTTAAAAATACTAGGGACTCAAAAAATCCTAAGTACATAATGGGAACTAAACTTTAATGGATATATGTGTGTGTGTGTGTATATATTGTTTTGTAGAGACAGGGCCTTGCTATGTTGCCCAGGCTTGCCTTGAACTCCCAGCCTCAAGTGATCTTCCCCACTCAGCCTCCCAAAGTGTTGGGATTACAGGTGTGAACCACCATCCACCATGCCTGTTAGATTTTTTTTTTTTTTTTTTTTTTTTTTTGAGACAGAATCTCAATCTATCACCCAGGCTGGAGTGCAATGGTGTGATCTTGGCTCAGCCTCCCGGATTCAAACAACTCTCCTGCCTCACTCAGCCTCCTGAGTAGCTGGGATTACAGGCATGTGCTACAATGCCTGGCTAATTTTTGTATTTTTAGTAGAGAGGGGTTTCACCATGTTGGCCAGGCTGGTCTCCAACTCCTGACCTCAGGTGATCCACCCACCTCAGCCTTCCAAAGTGGTGGGATTACAGGCGTAAGCCACCACACCCGGCCACCTGGTAGATACACATTTAAATTGGTCTAAACCCTCAGATTAAAAGAAATTAACTTTAAAATATAACACGACCAGATACAGATATCTGGTTAATCACATACACTAAGTTCCCTGATATAACAATATTTGACCAGTTTGCAAAGAATCAGACAACAGTCGTTCCCTCGCCATTGAAAACAATTCAGTCTGCTTTGAATGACTCAGAAAGCATCTCAGACGTCTTAAATAACTCTTGGTCATCATTTAAGAGGAATGAGCGATGTAGAGTGACTATGCTCAAGTGTCTTTTAGCAGCATACTCCAATAAACAGACTGCTTGAGAAATTACCCTTTGTCATACTACTGGGCTGCCTGGATTCAGCTGCCAACTTTGTATATAAAGTACCTTATTGAGATATTTTCAGTAAATCTCAGTTATTATTTAAATCTTTGTTTTCAGTCCCTTCCAACTACTGTAAAACACTGGAAGTATAATTAAGTAAAAGGAATAAGGTAGTAGAACCTAATGCATAAAGCAGTAATTGAATACTTTATATATCAGTTCTCTCATCTGCAAAATGGGGATAATAATATCTAAAAGATATTATCTTTTGGTGGTTGTTGCACCCAACCACAGGCTGGGTGCAGTAGCTTGTACCTATTATCCCAGTACTTTGGGAGGCCAAGGTGGAAGGACTGCTTCAGCCCAGGAGCTCAAGGCCAACCTGGGCAACATGGCAAGACCCCATCTCTACAAAAAATACAAAAATTAGTTGGGAGTGGTGGCGCATGCCTGTGTCCCGGCTACTCGGGAGGCTGAGGTGGGAGGATCACTTGAGCCTGGAAGGTCAAAGCCTGGAATGAGCTGTAATCATGCCACTGCACAGCAGCCTGAGCGACAGAGTGAGACCCCAACTCAAAAAAAAAAAATCAACAAAAAACCAACCTCATAGAATTGTTATCATCACCTACTTCACAGGGCTACTACAAAGTATCTTGCACAGTGCTTGCCAAATAGTAAAAGTTACCAAAATGTTAGTTATTACTATGTGCATTATTGTTGTCACTATAGTATCAATTTGGTACAGTAAATAATGATATTGTTTACAAAATAGATCAACAAGTTGAGGGAGGAAAAGAGCAAAAATATTTTCTTTTAGGGTTGACCTCACAAATAGGTAACTAATTCACTTTGGACATAATGTCTAAAGTAGGGAAAATAATGGTCACATATTCCGTGCTGATCAGATGAGATCTGCAAGGATGTCAACAAATCAGAGAGCACCCAGGAAAAAAGCTATGAGATAAAGTATCTGAGAACCAAGCGACAGAAGGAATTGTTGGAATTGCCAGGGATACTTCTGCTGAAAATAGACTGCTAAGGAGCAGAAAGGGCAGTGCAAGGGCATGAATCCTGGTAACTCAACAATATTCAGAGGTTATTAAATAGGAAAAGGAGTCGAATTTTCTTGCATTGTACCAGATAGAAAAACTTGGGTCAATGAGTCAAAGCTATAGGAATGAAGACTTCAGTTCACTTATAAGGAAAAACTGTCACATCAGACACTACAGATGTTGGAAATGCCTACAGACATGGGTGGGATGGTGTGAGAGTCTGATCTTTTCCAAATCTTAAGTCTCTGAACTAAGAGTCGTTTGTTGTTGAAGACTAGAATTCAAGGTTAAACTAAAGAATGTTTTCAAAGAAAATGTCAAATAACTGGTGGCACAATTCTTTTAGAAAACTGCAGTTAATATTAATATTCCCTTCTTGTCAACTACCTTACAAGGGCCCTTACCAGTATTAAAACAACATTTTACAACTTTAAAATGTAACTGTAAGTTCCTCCCTTGAACCCTAGAAGTTATTTTATTAAAGATAACATTTATACAGATCAAACCTACAAGTATTTTAAAGTACTAATAACAGAAGTATAGACCCCAACCAAACTTCTTTAAGGTCTCCTGGGAAAATGTTTCCAGAGTTCCACCAAGAACACACAAGGAACACATTTCCACTTGCTGAGGTCGTGGCAATCCACATGGAGCCTGGTGCCTGGCACAAAGAAAGGACAGAAGAGTCCTCTCTTTCCTCCCTCCCCCTCCCCATCTCTCTTTGCTGGACAGTGAGAACAACAACTGCTAATTGCAACACAGATGGAGAAAGAAAGGGGGAAGAGATGAGAAGACAGGAGGAAGGAAGATGGAAGTACATTAGATGCATTTAAAATGGTAACAGTATAATTATACAAATGAGCTCTGCTTCACAAAAACATGCTTCTTTTGTTATGAGATGGTAAACAAACTAGGTATTTTTGCCATTTGTTTACAATTGGATTATCAAACTTTAGAGAAAATAAAATTAAATAGTTCTAAACTGAAATAGCTTTAGAATTGAAGTGAAAACCTCTTCTTCAGGAATATATTAACTAGGATTTCAGAAACAAGAGCCACTACAGGAAAAAGGAATAGAAGGGATTAGCAGTGTGGAAATAAGACAGGTATAGATGAAGCATAATTATATCTGTAAAGAGATCATTCTGTTATTTTTTTACTGACTTAATTTTATGTGTAACAAAAAACTTAATACAATCCAAAATATGTTACCTTCTCCCTAAATTCAAAGCAGAATTTATAAGTTCTCTAACTTCATAGACTGCTGCCTTCTAACTGTAACAAAGATTCCATAAGGTAATTTTTTACATAACAAATCCATTACTATATTGGAAAGTTAATGACAATACTGGGTAACTTACAGTCATATTTCTACAAGAAAATGAAATGGAACTAGCAGGAAATTTACTGGCCAGCACTCATTTACTATAGCTTCTTATTTCTTTTTTTTTTTTTCCACACTTCTCAGACTTGTGTGATATGATCTTTACAGGATATCTCTGCAAACTGCCTCTGCACATACTTGACCTATCCTTCTTGAAATGAATTTACTTTTCTTGTCCGCAAGGTGAACACCTATTTACCCTTAAAAGACTCAGCTTGCCCACTGTCTCCTTGAAGTCTTCATATACCCAAATATCTCATATATTAACTCATATACTAAATTTCCAAACTTTTCTCACAAACTTTTCTTGTCACTACAGAATTGGTACAAGAGCAATCTTCTCAGGATTCACGTCATTCAGACCCACAGTTCCATTTATTATTATTATTTTTTTTTGACATGGAGTTTTGCTCTCATTGCCTAGACTGGAGTGCAGTGGTACCATCTCGGCTCACTGCAACCTCCGCCTCCTGAATTCAAGCGATTCTCCTACCTCAGCCTCCCGGGTAGCTGCGATTACAGGCACCTGCCACCATGGCTGGCTAATTTTTTTTGTATTTTTAGTGGAGACAGGTTTTCACCATGTTGGCCAGGCTGGTCTTGAGCTCCTAACCTCAGGTGATCAACCTGCCTTGGCCTCCCAAAGTGCTGGGATTACAGGCGTAAGTCACTGCACCCAGCCCCTTCATTCCATTTAGATTCTATAGTAGGCTTGTTAGATCAAAGGGCCCTTGATTCTTCATCCAAAAACACTGGGTGTAAAATGTGAAGTGAGGGTTTCCAGAAAAGCCCTTGACTCCTCAGTAGAACAGTATTGATAGCAAAGCTTCTTATCATTACAACCTCAAAGTTACAAACTACAGCACAATCCCTAAAGGACAAGTGGCAGACCATGCTAACAAAAGGCAGCAGACTTCCTGAACTACACTTCAAGTTAAGAGGCAAAATATGGGTAAAAGATGTCTAACTCATATTAAAGGGTTCCTTGTAATTACATCTAATAACACAAATCGATATGCTGGAAACCTGAATCTTGTTATACTAGAATAATTTGACTCAATTGATTAGTTAAGTATTCCTTGAGTAAAATCTAGACAGTAAGATACTGTTTCTAAGCAAATGAAACCAAAAGTTCAACTGTGATTCACCATGTGCCTTACTCTTATTTAAAAGGGTGATGTTTGCTCATCATTTCATGGGATCGTTCGGCATGAAATGTGGCTCCGATTTGCCTACACTGTGCATGTTTAGGGTGCACTCCAATCACAGCAACCAGAAGTTCAATGCAGTGACTTTTTCCTTCAAGTCAATGGCCTAGAATTAAACACTACTGAGAGCTACACAGCAGGAGAGATAACGACTGTGACAGTCACAGTCACCTGCAACTGTCAGCCACTGATCAGCACAGAGAGAAAGACAAGCAGACAGGTTCATGGCCCTCCAGGAGGCCTGAATTTACAATGCTGTTTTCATTGTGACCATGTTATAACCAACTAAACTGGCCAGGTTTGAGGTCCTCGGAAGAGGTCATGCTGTGCCTTTTCCTTTTCCCTACACAAGAGAACTGGAACAATTTTTAAGATAAAATGCTTATGATTAGACATCGTGTCCCTAACTGCAGGGCTCCATCACTTTCAATTTAGTCATGTTACTATTCAGATTCAAAATACTGAATTTAGAAGTGTGCCATGTAGTAAATTGTTCTCATTTTCGTCTAGCTCTAATCAAAATTTAAGAGCATTACATCTGCCTAATAAAAAGTTAAAAGCGTAGCTTACAATATGCCCTTTTCCATAAGTGTTGTATATTTTCTTGGGTATCACATGCTATGTTGCTATTTCAGGAATAAGACACCTGAATCAACTCTATAATCTTTACCTGAATTATCCATTCTTTAAAAAACACACACACATAGATAACGGTGTTGTAAGAAGAGTAATTATAACAAGAGTCCTCACCTTCTAGAGTTATACACACACATGTGAAAATAGTTGTGAGTGAAATAATGTCTGGGGTTTGCTTTGTAATAATCCAGAGAGAAAGGGGGCACACCGATAACAGCCCACTGACCAGGAGACGGTAACTGTGGAAGCCGGGGCACAGGTGTGTGGGGGTTACTACATGATTATCTCTATTTCAGAATATTTGACATTTTCCATAATAAGTAGTAAAAAAAAAGGGGGGGGGGAAGGGACACAACACTAAGTCACTGACCTGAATCCACTTTTAATCTTCCATGGAAAAAAGAAAATATTTTGTTTTATTTATTTATTTTTTTTTTTTTTGAGATGCAATCTTGCTCTGTCACCCAGGCTGGAGTGCAGTGGCACAATCTTGACTCACTGCAACCTTTGCCTCCTGGGTTCAAAAGCGATTCTCCTGTCTCAGTCTCCTGATTAGCTGGGATTACAGGCACCTGCCATCATGCCCGGCTAATTTTTGTATTTTTTGTAGAGATGGGGGTCTCACCATGTTGGCCGGGCTGGTCTTGAACTCCTAACCTCAGGTGATCCACCCTCCTCAGCCTCCCACAGTGTTGGGATTACAGGCATGAGCCACCGTGCCCGGCCAAAAAACAGACTTTAAAGTAGAATAATACGGTGTTACACAAGTTACTAAACTTTTAAATTAAAACTAAGACATGCTACAGATTCACATGAAAGCCTAACTTTGAAAAGAATTCACAGGATCAATCAACATATCCACAATGAACGCACTCTAAAAAGTGGACCACCAAGATGGATACCCAGGTCAGCATTACTCATATAACTGATAGGAGCTCTTCTGCATGTTCCTGTTACTCCCTCAGCTTAGCCGTAGCCTTTTCATATCACTGACCCTCCAACCACTTTGAAAACATGCTGGATACATGTACCTATGTTGAACAAACAGAGCCGTTTTTAAACTGTATATAAAGGAGGTTAACTCAATTTTTACAGCATGCCGTGCATTAATATTTTAGGAATGAATTTACAACCAATATATGTAATCCTCCCAGAGGAGCTCTTCCACACTATCCACCACTAAAACACATCCAAAATAAAAACTCTAAAGAGACTGCCTTGGATATTATTTTGGCAAGTAATATTAAGTGCTAAGGTTTAAAAACAGTAAGTATAAGAGCCTATCTTGGTAAAACACATCTGATTAATAAACTTCTATAAATTTTCCCAAAATCAAATGAAACAAATCAGAACAAAAAGTAACACCTCTCTTGTATCTGAAAATCCAGAAATAAAACTGAAAATAAAGAACTTTCCTTTTACATTACATTCCTTTTACATTAATTCATTTTAATTCAAAATAATGGAAATTTGTTTCTTTTTTGCCCTCCTACTCTGGGGTGGGGACAGTTATTAAAATCAGAAACTTTTGTTTCTGTTGGTTTGTTTTTCTTTTAGGTCCTTATCAAAATGAATCCTTATCTAAACATCAAGATGTAAAGACTATTCTGAGAATGTTTTGTTTCTCAATATGAAGAAAAGAAACTAAACACTTCCATAGTAACAGTGAGTGTGACTAAATGATGTAACTTCCTAATACCTACATAGGAGGAAGAGCAGATGACAACTGAAGGAGGAAACTGGAAGCCGGAGGAGCTTATAACAATCAACCTTACCCATGTCAAATTCCCTGTAGGCATATATTCCCAAATGGAGCGAGATTCTAGTCTACTCTCCCTAGATGCTAGGTTAAAAAGGAAACGACATTATCACAAGATTATCCTCAACATACAACGCTTAAAGAAGGGTGTGGCCATGTTTTATATAGGATTCAAACCCAAACAGGGCGTTCCTTCACCCATTTCTTTTATAATATCTAACCTCTTTTAATCAGTCCTTTACAATTCATTTGTCCTTAATTCACTAACCGTAACTGCTAAACATTTTTGAAATATATATCTGTTTTTTAAAATTGGAGAAGGGAAAAGTACTGTATTGAAAATCTGCATTTACTAGGCCGGGCGCGGTGGCTCACGCCTGTAATCCCAACACTTTGGGAGGCCGAGGCAGGTGGATCACCTGAGGTCAGGAGTTCGAGACCAGCCTAGCCAACATGGTGAAACCCTGTTTCTACTAAAAATACAAAAAAATTAGCCCAGCATGGTGGCGCATGCCTGTAATTCCAGCTACTCGGGAGGCTGAGGTGGGAGAATTGCTTGAACCCAGGAGGAAGAGGTTGCAATGAGCCGAGATCACACTACTGCACTCCAGGCTCAGCGACAGAGCAAGACTCCATCTCAAGAAAAAAAAAAAAAAAAAAAAAGAAAATCTGCATTAACTAAAATGTATCGCCCTCTATTCCCCACCCCAACTTCTCAGGAGGAAATCATTTCCCCAATGTCTGCCATCCTTTCCCCAAAAGGCTGCCATTGTTGTTAAGAGCAGCAAAAGGTAACTTGTGCAGACAAACCAAGACCCGTGTCTTTGTCTGCTGAAAATACACATGCAAATAGATAATACTTTAAAATATTATTTGACCAATCAGGGATGACAGTCATGAAATTATTTTATTGAGTTAGTTAGTTCTACTCACTTACTATGTGCCAGTATAAATCTATTATATGCATATCTCATATGAGCTCTAAAAGGTAAGTACTATTATTATTCTCCTTATTAGATGAAAAAGTTTAAAATTTGCAACTTAGATAAAACCACATGACCAGGAAATGGTTGAATCCATGCCTGCCTTACTTTGAAACTCAAATTCTTGACCCCAACACTACACAGTTTCTCTAATCAAAGCCTTTCTAAATGGAAAGAAGGTTAAAGTTTTTTTTTTTTTTTTTTTTTTTTTT
>NW_016804196.1:3353986-3356419 GCF_001698545.2 Rhinopithecus bieti | reverse complement strand
GCCTCCCAAAGTGCTGGGATTACAGGCTTGAGCCACCGCGCCCGGCCAAAAAGTTCTTATTCTAATTAGTTGTAGTCAATACCAGTAATCTAAGATAATCAAATCAAAGTCCCTCTGCCCTCTTAGAAATACTCAGCTCCACTTTTTGTAAGTATAAAATGTATGCTGTATATGTATATGTGTGTGAATTATTGTCTACATACAACTGCAGGGCATTTCAGCACTTTTGAGGAATACCTCATCAGTATTCCTCAAAACTGTCAAGGTCATGAAAAACACAGAAAAGTGGGCCAGTTGCAGTGGCTCACGCCTGTAATCCCACAACTTTGGTAGGTCGAGGTGGGCGGATCATGAGGTCAGGAGTTGGACACTAGCCTGGCCAACATAGTGAAACCCCGTCTCTACTAAAAACACAAAAACTTAGCCGGGTATGGTGGCATATGCCTGCAGTCAAAGCTACTCGGTAGGCTGAGACAGGAGAATCACTTGAACCTGGAGGTAGAGGTTGCAGTGAGACAAAACCATGGCATTACACTCCAGCCTGGATGACAGAGCAAGACTCCACCTCAAAAAAAAAAAAAAAAAAGAGAGAGAGAGAGAGAGAAAGAATGAAAACACAGAAAAGTGAAAACTGTCACTAGAGACAAAGGAGACATGACAATCAAATGCAATGTGGTATCCTGAATTAGATCTCAAAACAGAAAAAAGGCAATGGAAAAACTAGTGAAATCCAAATAAAGGTCAGGCACACTGGCTCACGCCTATAGCTCCAGCACTTTGAAAGGTCAAGGCGGGTGGATCATTTGAGGTCAGAGTTCAAAAGCAGCCTGGCCAACAAGGTGAAACCCCATCTCTACTAAAAAGACAAACATTAGCCGGTCATGGTAGTACATGCCTGTAATCCCAGCTACTCAGGAGGCTGAGGCAGGAGAACTGCTTGAACCCAGGAGGCGGAGGTTGTAGTGACCCAAGACCGTGCCACTGCACTCCAGCCTGGGCAACAGAGCAAGGCTCTGTCTCAAACAAAAATAAAACAAAAAAATAAATTCCACAGGTTAGTTCAGAGTTATGTACTAATGATGGTTTCTTACACTTGAGAGATATATTGTAGTAATACGTCTGGTAAACTGAGTGAGGGGGTTGGGAAACTATGTTTGAGAATTCCCTGTACTATCTTTGCAACTTTTCTGTAATTATAAAAGTATTCCAAAATAAAGAAAAAGTTAATAATGTAAAAGTTGCTTTAAAATATCAACATCTCTATACAGAAAGAAATGTGCTGCACTTTGGTCCTAGTTAGGCATTTTATTCTGAATAAAGCAGAGTGTAGGCAATTGACTCACTGCTTTCAATCCATAAAACCACTTGTATACAAATGCATACAAAAGCACAATAAAAATGATAAATTATAAATATAAAAGCCCAATTATTTAATATCTCCTCAATCTGTAACCACATGAATAATTTTAAAACCAGACAGGTATACTTCTAATATCACATTAATTCTACACATGAATCTGAACAACAAGGGTCCTCTTCCCAACTTTTTCCTGCAGGAGTGCTGCCTTACACATTTAGAACCTCCATTTGTCTACTAGGTTGAGAGAATTTTCTAAGCCCTATCAACCGAAACTCTCTACCCACTGTTTCTTCTCTAAAAGGAAGAAAAACCAATTCTCCTAAATGATATTTCATCATCAGGCAACGGTTTTTACCTGGTAATTAAAATAGGGCCAGTATTTCAAAATGATTTTCTAGATACTGTTCTCTGATTTTCTCTTAACTGTTTTCCAAAGTTATTTCCTTACTCATTCACTTGACAAATAATTACATCACACAGCAATCTGAATCACACTGAACTAAGAGAACAAGTTAAATTATCAATTCAAAAATATGAAAGCATATTCCATTGTAATGCTCCTGGCACCCTAGAGAGATTTCATCATTTCAAAAACAACACCCAAACCAAGGCACTAAGGACTGCAATCCACCCCATTATTTTACACATAATTCTCTAAATGAGATATAAAAACATTCTTACACAGGTTACCTGAAATATCACCATTTATTTGTCTTATTTATAATGTTACTCTGGTTTACATTAAACACAAAAGTACTAGATATTATATAATTATATGTAACTATATATAATTATTATATAACATTTTTGAAACATATATCTGGTTTTTAAAATTGGAGAAGGGAAAAGTACTGTAATGAACACCTGCATTTACTAGGCATTTACTATATATAAAATCTGCATTTATTATATATATAATTATACAATTATAATATACAATATATTATGTAATGTACATAATATATAATATATAATATATAATACATAATATATGTAACATACAATATAAAATGGAATATTATATTATACACACACATCCCATTTTCTTTATCCATCCACCTGTTGATGGGCAC
>NW_016804196.1:3345227-3352468 GCF_001698545.2 Rhinopithecus bieti | reverse complement strand
ATTATAAATAATATAATATTATATTATATATTATATATTTTTTTAATTCGGAGTCTCGCTCTGTCACCCAGGCTGTAGTGTAATGGTGCGATCTCGGCTCATTGCAACCTCCACCTTTCTCATGCCTCATTCTCATGCCTCAGCCTCCCCAGGATCTGTGACTACAGGTGCGTACCATCATACCCGGCTAATTTTTTTGTATTTTTAGTAGAGACAGGGTTTCACCATTTTGGCCAGGCTGGTCTTGAACTCCTGAACTCAAGTGATCCGCCTGTCTCAGCCTTCCAAAGTGCTGGGATTACAGGATTGAGCCAGTGTGCCTGGTCAAAAGTACTATATATTATTTCATGGGACAGGGTGATCTTATTAAATCAGAGGAATATAATGGCCAAAATAAGATAAAAAAATTAAATCACTGAAAAGGCAGAATAAAGGTGAAGGGGAGATGGTATAATATTGGACTATTTATATGAAAAAACAGTCAGAGAAAGAAGGGAAATTTGTAGCAATTCTCTGGGTATTTTGTGGTTTTACAGTTGTCTTAGCCTGGGCCAGTCCCTCAAATATTCTCAATCTCATGTTTTTTATCTACAACATTAAGAGAGTAATGCCAATCTACAGACCAATTTATTTTTAAGTATAAACAAAACTGGGCAAGTAAAAAACAATTTTTAAAAAGCCACTTTTCAGGCAAAATTAGTTTTAAAAAACTAAAAATTGCTAATTACTGACAGTATCTGGGGGAAAAAAAAAGTGTGTGTAACTAACTATATTTTAGACCCAGCTAAAGCAGAAAGGAACTTTGCAGCTAGCTAGAAGCTGAGTTGATTCCTGGGTTAAATGCTTGCTTACCTTGGAGACTTGTCGCAGCCACCTTAAGTATTCTGTGAAAGTATCAAAGCAAATGTAGTAAGTCTGGCTTTGGGGTCCAGAGGAGCTAAATGCTAAACAGTGTTGGTGCTTTTTCACTTCTTCTACCTATAAAAGCAAACAGAGAGAAGCAGAAATAAGTCAGACAGCAGAACCACTGATGTATTTCACTAACTATGTCTCTGATCAAGGAGCCTGCATGTATTTGCATCTTTCCCTATATACGTTACTCATTACTGAGAACTAAGTTCCTGCATATGATCGCCCAATTTGAATTACAAGGAAACCAAAAAAAAGAGGAGTTTTATCTTTACTATATTTCCCCACCACAGTGAAATTCTCCTCTTCCTGTTCAAAATTAGTCCAGACTCCCTTTCTTATTCTTCTAACCTAACAATAGGGTGGCTGGGGTTCTTACTTCCTCTTAGAAATTTTACTTAAGATTTTACGTAGGAATTTTTACTTAAGAAGTCTTCAAGCATGTTAAATAAGTATTGAAAACATTACTGTTAAACTGAAATTAACCTGAAATAAAACCCTACCATGAGAACTTTCAAGTCCTAATGATGCAGTGAAATACAGTCAAATCAAATTTCCACTCCTTGTAAGTTCTTCACAAGGGGAAAATACACACAAAAGTAACATTATACAAACTTCTATGTTTGGAAACTTAATAACAAACTTCTAAACAACTCACAGGTGAAAGGAGAAATTACAACCAAAGTTTTAAAACTCTTAGAACTAAACAATTACAGAAAAACCACATATCAAAATCTACACCTTGCAATAAAAGGAGATATATCAAGGGAAATTTATATATATATATATTTTTTTCAATTGAACTCATGTATCTTTTGATACTTATATTGGAAAAGAAGGTAGAACATTAATTTGACCGGCATGCACCTTAAGAACTTGGAAGGAAGCCCAGGCGAGTTGGCTCACGCCTATAATTCCAGCACTCTGGGAGGCTGAGGCAGGTGGATCACCTGAGGTCAGGAGTTCCAGACCAGCCTGGCCAACATGGTGAAACCCCTCTCTACTAAAAATACAAAAAAAATCTTACAGCTGGGAGCGGTGGTGGGCGCCTGTAGTCCCAGCTACTAGGGAGGCTGAGGTGGGAGGATCGCTTAAACCCAGGAGGTAGGCTGGGCGCGGTGGCTCACGCCTGTAATCCCAGCACTTTCGGAGGCCGAGGTGGGCAGATCACGAGGTCAGGAGATCGAGACCATCCTGGCTAACACGGTGAAACTTCGTCTCTACTAAAAATACAAAAAATTAGCCGGACGCAGTGGCGGGCGCCTGTAGTCCCAGCTACTCAGGGGGCTCAGGCAGGAGAATGGCGTGAACCCGGGAGGCGGAGCTTGTAGTGATCCGAGATCGCGCCACTGCACTCCAGCCTGGGCGACAGCAAGACTCTGTCTCAAAAAAGAAAAAAAAAAAAAAAAAAACCCAGGAGGCAGAAGTTGCAGTGAGCTGAGATCCGGCCTGGGCAACAGAGCAAGACTCTGTCTCAAAAAAAAAAAAAAAAGAACTTGGTAGAAAAAAAAAATCAAACCTCCAAACTGAATAAATCCAAAATTGAATGAAGGCTATGATAAAATAGCAAATGGTGCAATGAAAACCAAACATGTAAGAGAAAACATTAACAAAGCAAAATACTGATTCTTCGAGAAAACTAGTACAATTGATAAATCCTCTGGCAAGAAAAAACGATACATCCTCTGGCAGGAAAAAGAGAGCAGACACTTATAAATAATATTAACAATGAAAAGGGAGACAAAGCTACAGATTCGCCAGAGATTAAAAAGAGAGTATTATGAACAATTTTGTGACAAATTCTTAGAAAAAATGTTTTACCAATAGTACTAAATAAAGAAAAAACAAAAGCCTAAATAGTCCTATCAGCCAGGTGCAGGCTCACGCTTGTAATTCCAGCACTTTGGAAGACTGAGAGGGGCAGATCGCTTGAGCCCAGGAGTTGGAGATAAGCCTGTGCAACATGGCAAAACCTTATATCTACAAAAAAAAAAAAAAGCAGAAAAACAAAAGTTAGCTGGGTGTGGCAGTGCACACTTTGTAGTCCTTTGTAGTCCTACTCAGAAGGCTAAAGTGGGAAAATTGCCCAAGCCTGAGGAGGTCAAGGCTATGCTGACGAGTAACCACCACTGCACTCCAGCCTGGACAACAGAGTGAAATCCAGTGTTAATAAAACAAAACAAAAAATTAAATAGTCCCACAATTTTTTTTTTTTTTTTTTTTGTTTTGAGACGGAATTTCACTGCTTGCCCAGGCTGGAGTGCAGTGATGCAATCCTGGCTCACTGCAACCTCCACCTTCCGGGTTCAAGCAATGCTCCTACCTCAACCTCCTGAGTAGCTGGGATTACAGCCTTGGCCTCCCAAAGTACTGGGATTACAGGCATGAGCCACGCCTGGCCCCTATATAACCATTTAAAATACAGGAAGTTGTTTTTTTTTTTTTTTAATGTCTCAAAAAAATATCAGGCCCATATGGCTTTACAGGTAAGTTTTACCAAAGTTTCAAAAAACAGATGAACCCAAACTCATGCAAACTCATCCAGCCAACAAAAAATGAAGGAAAACACCCCAACCCATTTTATGAGGATAGTATAACCAAGACCCACATGAGAACAGTGACAGAAAGGAAACTTACAGGTAACCACAGTCATAAAGATTTATCTTGAACAAAATGTTGCATCAAAATCCAATAATTTATTTTTATTTATTTATTTATTTTAGATGGAGTCTTGCTCTATTGCCCAGGCTGGAGTGCAGTGGTGTGATCTCAGCTCACTGCAACTTCTGCCTCCCGGGTTCAAGCAATTCTCCTGCCTCAGCCTCCCAAGTAGCTGGGATTACAGGCACCTGCCACCGTGGCAAGCAATTTTTGTAATTTTAGTAGAGACACGGTTTTACCATCTTGGCCAGGCTGGTCTTGAACTCCTGACCTCGTGATCTACCCGCCTCAGCCTCTCAAGTGCTGGGATTACAGGCATGAACCACCATGCCCAGCCTTTTAATTTATTTATTTATTTATTTATTTATTTTAGAAAACCCAGTAACTTAAAAATATATATACATCAGGAACAAGGCCGGGCACGGTGGCTCACCCCTATAATCCCAATACTTTGGAAGGCTGAGGCAGGCGAATCATTTGCGGTCAGGAGTTTGAGACCAGCCTGGCCAACATGGTGAAACCCCACCTCTACTAAAAATATAAAAATTAGTCAGATGTGGTGGTGCGTGCCTGTAATCCCAGGTACTCAGGAGGCTGAGGCAGGAGAATCGCTTGAACCTGAGAGGTAGAGGATGCAGTGAGCTGATGTTGTGCCAGTGTGCTCCAGCCTGGGCAATACAACAAGACTCCGTCAAAAAAAAGAAAAAAAAAGAACCAGTTGAATTTACCTCAGATAAAGAAGACAGTTTAACATAATTAGAACTACAAAACAATTAACCACATTAATGGATTAAAGACACCCATACTATTATCCCCACAGTTGCAGAAAAAGCTGTTAGTAACTTCATTCAGGCTGAAATGAAGGATAAAAATTCTCAGCAAACTCAGAAAATAACAACTCACTTAAATTGACCAAGGGTATTTATCAAACATCTAAAGCAAACTTCAATGTTAATGATGAGATATCACTCTCAAGATCATTGATAAGGAGCCAGGTGCGGTGACTCACACCTGTAATCCCAGCACTTTTGGGAGGCCAAGGCAGGCAGGTCACCTGAGGTCAGGAGTTCGAGACCAGCTTGGCCAACACGATGAAACCCAGACTCTACTAAAAATACAAAAATTAGCTGGGTGTGGTGGTGGGCGCCTGTAGTACCAGCTACTTGGGAGGCTGAGGCAGGAGAATGGCTTAAACCCGGGAGGCAGAGGTTGCAGTGAACCGAGAATGTACCACTGCACTCCAGCCTGGGTGACAGAGAGAGACTCTGTCTCAAAAAAAAAAAAAGGAAAAAAAAGAAAAAAAAAAGATCATTGATAAAACAAGTAAGTATCTACTGTTTCTATTCAAACTAGATATTCCTACCCATAACAGTAAGACAAAAAAAAGGAAGAAACTTGTCATCATTTGAATATTATATGATTAGCTATACAGTAAACAAAAAAACCTATAGGCATATTAGAATAAACCAGAAAATTTAGCAAGATTATAAATCAATACTCAAGATCAATACTCAAAAACCAACTCTGTTTCTATAAACCAAACAGAAAATAGAATTTAAAAAAAATGCTATGTAAACAAATTGACAGATATCAAGCAAAAGGTTTCTTAGGGATGGAGAGGAGTGCGAAAGGGTGGGAGGAAAGAAGAATAAAAGGGTGGGAGGAAAGGAGAACAAAGGGACACCAGGAAACTTCTGGGAATAATGAACATGGTCACTATTTTGGTTGCAGTGATGGTTTAATGGGGGAATACAGCAGTAAAGTGTATGTGGAGAAAAAACACTTGTACACTGATGTGAATGCAAAATGGTACATCGACCTTGAAAAACAACTTGGTATCATCTTGCGAAAGTAAATGTGTATGTCCCAGAGCCCAGTAACTGTGCTCCAAAGTGTATACCCAATAGTAGTATTTCTCAAGGAGGTCATTATAGGAATTGTGGATTGAATAGTTCTTCATTGTCCCCTGTGCAGAACTCTCTAATACTCTGCATATTTTAATCTCTCTGCCTCTGCCTTTAAATGCCAAGAGTGTCCCCTGCAGCAAAGATAATGTTATTCACCAATCACTCTATCTACTTCTCCACATTTCTCAGACCCCTTGCAATTAAGGTGGAGTGATGTGACTAGTTCTGGCCAAAGAGCCACGGAGAGAAGTGGCATGTGTCACTTCTGCATCTAAACATACAAAGCCCATGAATGATGCTCCAGTTACCTCTTCCCTTGCCAAAGCAACAAAGGGAAGTATAAAAGAGCCAAGACTTCATAAGGCTGGGTCCCTGAACAACCGTGTGACAAAAGAAACTCCCACACCCTAAACCCACCAACCCACAACAGACACATAATATGAGAAATAACTGTTATGACCAGTCACTAAGATTGGGGGGAAAAGAGGGGTGTTACCATGGCATTATTTAAGCTTATATTAACTGATATGTTCACTGTTCAATCATCTGACCATCAAACATTCCTACATATAACCAAATGTCCCTCCAGCATAGTAACTCCACTTGGAAACTACTGTCTTAGAAAAAGTACTTGCGTACCAGGAGGCATATCAACATAAGACTATAGCAGCAACATTGTTTATAACAACAACAAACTGAAAGCAACCCAAATGTCCATCAGCAGGAAAATTACTTAAGAAATTATGAAAATTGTGGAATGTTTAGAGTAGACATTATAGAGAAATGAAAACCACATAAGTAACATGTAATCTTATTATGAAACACTGTATTAAGTGAATAAAATCAATTACAGAAGACCACAGCAATTTATCACTTTTATACACACCAAAAACAAGCAAAATATAGATACATGGTAAAACTTATTCAAGAAAGGAAAAAATGATGAATACACATTCTAGGACAGTGAATCCTTCTAGGGCTAGGGGAGGCAATGAGACATAAGTAAAGAGAACACAGGTAGAAGAAACACTGGTATTGATATCACTACAGTTCCTACATTCAGTAGTGATTAACAATTCAATTTATTATACTTCATAATTTAACAAATATTAATTAAAGTACAATATTATCTGGCCAGGCAGGGTGGTTCACGCCTATAATCCCAGCACTTTGGGAGGCCGAGGTGGGCAGATCACTTGAGGTCAGGAGTTCGAGACCAGCCTGGCCAACATAGTGAAACCCCGTCCCTACTAAAAGTACAAAAATTAGCCAGGCATGGTGGTATGCACCAGCAGTCCCAGCAACTCAGGAGGCTGAGGCAGGAGAATCGCTTGAACCTGGGAGGCGGAGGTTGCAGTGAGCCAAGATCGCACCACTGCACTCCAGCCTGGGCAACAAAGCAAGACTGTCTTTCAAAAAAAATAATAATAATACATTATTTAAAAATCTATGTTAAATTCTATAGGACAAGTTAAATATAACATTAAAACCACATAATATAAATGTATCTATTAAATACTCTTTCAATAATCAAATTTTGAGAGTTTTATTTAACAACAAAGCCATATATGTAAAGTAATGACCACGCTCAAGTGGTATGAAACCATAGCAATTATAACTAGGTTATGACTAATCTATCTCACTCCTTATTTCTAAATCTATAGCTCTTCTATATCTAAATTAAAAAGAAAAAATAAAACTCCTTTCATTTTTACTCTCAGTTTTTCTCTGACAACAGAACAGGATTTAAAAAAAAAAAAAAAA
>NW_016804196.1:3322030-3345057 GCF_001698545.2 Rhinopithecus bieti | reverse complement strand
AAAATTAATGAAAGCTCAAACTGCAAGAAATCAATTATTTTCCCTAACTCAGTCAACAGATATTAAAGACTCAGTTTTCAATGTAGTCAATTATTTTTTAAAGGCATAGTGTAAAACAGGTTTTACAAGTTTTGCTTGTGAAAAGAGGAAGCTATTAACTTTCAATTCACTCAATGGTAGAAGTCCATCCAGTAATAGGCCTGGGAAACGGGACAAGTCTCTAGTACAGAATGAAAATGCTAATTATAACCGGATCTGCTGACCTTATCTGAACATTCCATGTGCTTTCCTGCCTCTGCCTCTATGAGCATAAAAATCTTCTGACCATCTCCTTCACATGTCAAAAGACTTTTCATCCTTCGAATTCCATCATAATTGCTACCTCTTTCATCACAAAATTCCTTCTTACCCGACAAAATGTAATCTCTCCTTCTATTAATTCCCCACAGTACTTTTCTGCACCTTTCTTACAACAGATATCATTGCGCCTGCTTCATCTTCTGATACAAAATTATAAGCTATTCAAAGGCGGGGGGTTACTTAGCTATGTTAGTATTTCTGGAGTGCCAGGCACAGTGCCTTCCCCAAAGAGGATACTGAATAAACAGTTACATTAGATGTGCCTATGCAAACACCCAACATCATAGAGAAGAGAGAGACTGTTGACCCAACAAAGCATCAAACATTAAATATGCATTTTTAATAACCTATGGTGGTAATACAGATGATTTTTTTTCAGTAATCCATGTATCCATAGGGCAAAATCTTAAGTCGCTAACTTTTCAATGCTCCGACAAAAGTTAAGCAGCAGTGGATTCAAAATGAACGACTAAAATCGATCTAAATGTACCTTGCACAGCCTGACCAAAACCTATTTTTGAAAATGATCAAGTATTAGCCTTCTTAAAACTAGAATAGAGAGGAAAAAACTAACATAGGCTATTTATTCATAAGGAAAGACTACAAGAATGTGCTTGCTACACAGCAGTGAACAACAAAACCATTTATTACCATACACATCTGGTCTTACTTCCTTCACTTATAACCCTTGAAACAGATCAGACATTTAGACATTTGCCAATTAACAAATGGTTTACTTAGGCCAGGAACAGTGGCTCACACCTGTCATCTTGGCACTTTGGGAGGCCAAAGCGGGTGAATCATGAGGTCAGGAAATCAAGACCATCCTGGCTAACCCGGTGAAACCCCGTCTCTACTAAAAATACGGAAAATTAGCTGGATGTGGGGTCACGCGCCTGTAGTCCCAGCTACTTGGGAGGCTGAGGCAGGAGAATCACTTGAACCCGGGAGGCAGAGGTTGCAGTGATCTGGGATCATGCCACTACACTCCAGCCTGGGAAACAGAGCAAGACTTCATCTCAAAAAAATAAAATAAAAAAAAAGGAAAAAAGAAAAAGAAAGTATTTGTTTAATGTGCCCCCAATGTCCAATGAATCATTTTCTCATCCAAATCCTAATTTCCATTTATTAACATATTATATTACTGAAAAATCAAGAAATATGACATCTAACTATAGTGATGCTACCCTTACCAATGCTTGGGACTTTATTAATAACTCTGACAAAGAAAAGAATATAACATTTTCCCAAGCAATCTGGTTCTATTTTATAAATAACAGCAATAAAATAGTTAACATACCCAAAGCAAAGAAACCAATAATGTCAAAAATATATCAGTTGCATCACATTTTCTCCAAAATGAGAAACATTTAAGATTCAAAATTTATAACTAGGCACTTAATCAACTAAAAATGCTAACCCCACTGGTCACTAAACACAGATAGGGGAAAATGTGGTCAAATACTTAAGCGCTATAGACTCAAACCTTCAGCAGGGGTCAATGTCTCTAAATTCACAAATTTAAGGATCAGTATCCTCTACTAGAAAATGTATGCTTAAGATACCAACTCATAAGTAATCAATTTGTCATCTAAACTCTGAAATATGACAATGAAATTCTACCTATTTTCTGTCCAGTAGGTACAATGCACATAACTAATGAAGCAATGATCATCAAGGCCTCACATGAGCCAATGGCACTGTTTTTTCTCCACAGTTCCACCAACCGACAACATCCAAAACAGGAACTGAATAAGACCTCAGATGAGTCAAAAATCATCTACCCCACATCACAGAAATGGCTTAAAGTAAGGTCCTTACTGATGCTGGGAAACTTGTTAGTATTTTGCTTGTTTTAAACTTACTTTTCGGCCTAGCGCGGTGGCTCACACCTGTAATCCCAGCACTTTGGGAGACCGAGGCGGGCAGATCACTTGAGGTCAGGAGTTCGAGACCAGCCTGGCCAACATAGTGAAACCCCGTCTCTACTGAAAATACAAAAATTAGCCAGGTGTGGTGGTGCATGCCTGTAATCCTGGCTGAGGCAGGAGTATGGCTTGAACTCAGGAGGCAGAGGTTGCAGTGAGCTGAGACCATGCCACTACACTCAAGCCTGGGCAACAGAGCAAGACTCCGACTCAAAAAATAAATAAATAAACAAACAAACTAACTAACTAACTTACTTTTCCACCAATCAGTGGCAGAACATGCATCTTTCCGGTCAAGCTGTCTTTCACAGATGATACTATCAGGCAGGTCCCACACAGGATGACTTGGCGTCTTGTCCATCTGTTCACTGGCAACTGCATTTTGCCTTTACGGACATTATACATTCCTGAGAGCTGAATCCGTTCAGAGCTACCCGTGCTGTGAGGTTTTCCTGAAATAAACACAAGCAAACATGTTATTCTTTTAAAATGGAAGCTTTTCCTACTCATCTGCATACCAGATATAAGAACTGGACAACAAGGGAATAATTCAAGGGAAAATTAAAAATTCAATCTAATTTATAATTGAGATGACAACTGTCGTAATGGAATTATGGTAAGAACTACATCTCCACATGTACACTTAATATTAAGTGAACAGCCTTTTCCATAAAATCCTAGGAAAACACCATTTTAACTCTCTGTTTCAACTGGAGTTTTCTTTTCTTTTTTATTTGAGACGGAGTCTCACTGTCGCCCAGGCTTGAGTGCAGTGGTGCGATCTCAACTCACTGCAACCTCCGCCTCCAAGGTTCAAGCAATTCTCCTGCCTCAGCCTCCCGTGTAGCTGGTCTACAGGTGCCGGCCACCAGGCATGGCTAATTTTTTTTGTATTTTTAGTAGAGATGGGGTTTCACCATGTTGGTCAGGCTGATCTCGAACTCCCGACCTCAGGAGATCTGCCCATCTCAGCCTCCCAAAGTGCTGGGATTACAGGCATGAGCCACCGCGCCTGGGTTGGAGTTTGATTTTCTTGCATATCTTTCACAATTTAATTTTATGTTTGAAAAGACTTCACGATGTTTATGAATGGATAGAGTTATTTAAATACACTAAGAAGAAAGTATTACAGCCTGAGATAGGAAAATAACATCCAACATCTTACATTTAATAAAACTAATCAGTTTAATAAAATTAACTGCGGATATTTTTCCTTCTACAGATATTCAATGTGTATTTACTGTAAGAAAGGAAATATTTTTCTTAAAAAACACGATGATTTCCTATTAGAAGTACTATCCCAGCAATCCATGAAGAATGGGTCCTACAATACTTATGACTCATGGTATGGAGCACAGAAACAGAGGAATAAGAAATGAGGCTAAAAGGCTGAAAGAGATCTGAGAAAGGTCTGAAGAGTCTTTACTTCCCAAATGGAAATGAATTTGGCAGAATTAGTCAGGCAAGTCCTATCAACTTAATGGGAGAACTACTGTGATTGACACAAACATAGTGATAGAGTCACATAAGCAACCAGAAAAGTATTTCCACATTTCTAGATACTGAATAGATAATTTCAAACAGTACCACAGCCTCTGCCCAGAGATAAGTTAATAAGAGATATATGTACTATAGTAGGACCCCAGTCAGGAATAACATATTGATTTAGAAGTTGGACTAGTTGCCAAGGGCTAGCAAAAGAAATAGGTTCAAGATAAATTACATTCTTATTAATATTAAAAATCAGCATAAATACCAAGTGGTTTTGATACATGTCTAATACTTATTAGACAGGGAACAGGAAGAACAACAGCTCTAAAAATAAATAACAAGAAACTCCAAAGAGTATCTGAACCTTCCCAATACATACTTAGGGCACAGATGTTAGGAAATAAGCCACAGGTTTGAATTTCGCTTCTTCTTTCTCCCAGTAGATAAAAATGTTTTATAAAATAAACACTTCACACTACAAAATTTTGTTGAGGCTGGGCCAGGATGAAGTATAACAGTGATTCAGCTACTTGAACCAGGTGCCCAGCAAACAGCTACACTGTTAGAGCTCTCACTGGAAAGGTACTGTATTGTTTGTCTACCACGTTAGTTTTCCCACAAATAAGTAGGGAGCCCAGAAGACTATTCAAAACAGATTGTGAGATGTGACAAGCCAAGGGCTGCCAATGATGGATCAGACACAGTGATTCACATGTCCCATTCTGCACAAGCTCATTTATACCTAAAGAGGAAGATGCCTGGGTTTCCAATCTAAGAGCTCCTTACTATATGACAGACTCTCTTCCTAGGGGGAAGAAGAGAGAAGAAAAGACAAAGAATAATAAAATGAAAAGCAAATGAAGGACTAAAAACAATGGACAATAGGTTACTGGGTTTCCAAAATCCAATTTCCTTGACATAATAAACGAATGCTAAAAAGGGATCTGATCTGATCTACACACACACACACACACACACACACACACAATAAATGCAAAGAAGTAGGCATTTTATTCAGTCCATCAGAGAGTGGCTTCAAGAATACTTGTTAACCTGTCAAATTTATGCAGTTCTATGAAGAAACAGAGACTGGAAAAAAAGAGAAC
This sequence comes from Rhinopithecus bieti, assembly GCF_001698545.2. Lineage (NCBI taxonomy): Eukaryota > Metazoa > Chordata > Mammalia > Primates > Cercopithecidae > Rhinopithecus > Rhinopithecus bieti. Next base: position 3,340,172 of record NW_016804196.1, on the reverse strand, counting down.
AGGCATACATAAGGGCTGGCCTTTCAATTCTCCAACTCCATATACATCCTACAGAAAGCCCCAGAGCAAATCACCAGACAGACTGGACAAAGGCCAGAAGGGATCTTTAACAGAAGAGTATGGATACATCAGTAGATTCTGGCTCTTTATTCCCTAGTCAGAAAAATTTCCAAGAGTTCCGAATTGTCCTGGAGCCCAAGAGTCAGATCAGCCTGTCCTTGGAAAACCCTGAACATCCCAGTCTGAATCAAATCCCTCTGGTCTTGCTCTGAATGAATTTCAATATCCCTATTGTCTGTCCTCTCCCTGGGTGTCCCAGATCAGACACATCCTTAGGACGTGGCTGTGTACTAAGTGGGTCCTGGGGAATATGGAGATGAATGAGGTAATATATACCTAGACAATTACCCAGGTGCACCCTCCTTTTTATCAGACTTCCTTGTTCTATGACATAAGGAATTATTTTTGCTCTTCCTGCCAATTCTCAAAATTCTCAACTCAGAGGAATTCCAGTTGCCCTATGCTCTAATAAACACTGACAATACCAAAGTAATTCACGTCTGCCAGTTTAAAGCTGGGTCAGTTGTTAACTTTCACTTTAGAAATGTTACTCTAATTCCCTACAGGCTTAAGGCATTTTTACATGATCCAGGAGGAAAAACAGACAGCAAAAGCAAACATTTCAAGCTGAGACAGAAATACGACAACAGAGAGTGATTTGAAAACATACTCATATACTTCCTCTTTTACTTACGCACTTGGCACATGGTAGGTAAGGTGATCTATACTAGTCTATTTAAAAACCAGGCATGGCCCACTTGTAGAAAATTACAGCACAATGCTAAAGAATCAAACTAGGGCCTCTGGATTATTTTATTTTATTTTATTTATTTATTTATTTATTTATTTATTAGACAGAGTCTCACTCTGTCGCCCAGGCTAGAGTACAGTGGCATGATTTCGGCTCACTGCAACCTCTGCCTCCCAGGTTCAATTGATTCTTCTGCCTCAGCCTCCAAGCACTTCGGACTACAAACAAATGCCACCATGCCTGGCTAATTTTTGTATTTTTAACACAGACAGCATTTCCCCATATTGGCCAGGCTGGTCTCAAACTCCTGACCTCGTGATCCACCCACCTCGGCCTCCCAAAGTGCTGGGATTATATGTGTGAGCCACCGCGCCAAGACGGCCTCTGGATCTTGATTACATACTCAAAGCTCCTCTCCCACACCAAAATGACAGTTCTTATTTCACATAGTAAAACTGTTTTTTAAAGAGGGGGCAAAACAGAGCATGAAATGTCTTATAATCCAGTATGCTAGATGCTAGAGGTATCAAGAAAATGTTCTCTGCGTCAAATTGCTTAAAGCAAAATCTCTAAAACGTAGTCCAAAACCATATAAAGCAAAATCTCTAAAAATGTAGTCCAAGGATCATATATATTAGTATCACTTAGACTTCTGTCTACTACCACAGCCCTAGATTTGAAACATTGGTAACCAAGGCCTGAGACCTACATTTCAGCAACCACAAATAGATGGTTATATTTTGTGACCATAAATCTAAAATAATAAAATAAGTCATTCCCCAAGGTCTGTTTATTTTCTAACAAATGTATTCCTCACATTCATGAATTCAGGATTTTAATTGTCATCTCCGTAAGTAAGCTAGTTCAACCTTTTCACGTCATATAAAACTACCTTAAAAATACGATGAAAGCAATGGACCTCCAGAAAAAAAAACAACAACAACAACTTTAATATGCACAGACATCAGATTTGGCAGATAACTGTAGTAGATTTATTTGACCATACCCACGAGAATAAAGGATGGTGAAATCACTCAGTAACAAGAGCCTATTCCCATTTCCTTAAATCACATTCCAAACATGAGGAAGGGGTAGGTTAAAATTAATTTCTCCTATAGCCAAATTTATTCTTACAAAATTATTTGTCTTTGATCTTTCTTATCTCTTCCTTCACATAGTTTACCTATCTCAGGAGGCCTAGTCCATGTAGCAAACTATTTAGACAGATAATATTTACCTCGACAGACATTGTTTCCAATAAAAAAAGCTCACTGAGTATTATAGTGATAGGTCTACTGTAATCACTATAATTAAAAATGTATCTGGGCTGGGTGCAATGGTTTATGCCTGTAATCTCAGCACTTTAAAAGGCCAAAGTGGGAAGACTGCTTGAGCCCAGGAGTTCAAGACCAGCCTGGGCAACATAGTGAAACCCCGTCTCCATAAAAAAATTAACTAGGAGTGGTGGCAGGCACCTGTAGTCCCAGCTAATCAGGAAGTACAGGTGTGAGGACTGCTTGCGCCCAGGAGGTCAAGGGTGCAGTGCGCTATGATTGTGCCACTGCACTCCGGAGCCTGGGAGATGGAGTAAGACCTTGTCTTTAAAAAATATATATATATAATATGAATATATAAATATATATTATATAAATATATATTATATAAAATATGTAAATATATAAATATATAAGCATATATTATATATATATATACTTTATAGAAAAGATATTAATATATCTGTATACATACACTGGTTTTTAAAGTATTTACAATTTTACATCAGAAAGCCAAAACTAACATCTTAACCAAAAAGTAAAACATTATTTTGGAAAGTACACACTGGGCTGGACACAGTGGTTCATGCCTGTAATCTCAACACCTTGGGAGGCTGACGTGGGTAGATCACTTGAGGTCAGGAGTTCGAGACCAGCCAGGCCAAGATGGCAAAACTCTGTCTCTACTAAAAATATAAAAATTATCCAGGCATGGTGGCGGGCGCCTGTAGACCCAGCTAGTCTGGAGGCTGAGGCAGGAGAATCACTTAAACGCAGGAGGCGGAGGCTGCAGTGAGCTGAGGTTGTGCTACTGCACTCCAGCCCAGGTGACAGAGCGAAAGTCTGTCTCAAAAAAAAAAAAAGAGAAAGTACACATTGGCTCATTTGACCACTGTTAAAAATAATGGGGGGTGGGGGTGGTCCATTATAAGGAAAACTTTAAGAAAACGGAAGCAATGTACTTCGTGTGCCTTTGTTGTGGTTGTTTTACATCCTGGATGGTTTAAACATTTATTTTCAGAGTAAGACCCTGTCATTTTTTTCAGAGCCAAAAAGTCATTGTTTTGTGAAGTACTTTTCTAGTGTCATGAATGGTTTTTGCAAAATGCTTTCTATGATAGAAACATCCACCTTTTAAAAATCTTCACTTTTTTTTCCACAGATTTATTAATGTATAAAAGACATACAGTAAACTACATAAAGTATAAAATAAGATATGACGTATCTACACACATGAAACCGTCACCAGAAAATAAGTATATTGATCACTGCCGTTTCCTCATGTCCCACTGTGATTTCTCCCTCTCCCTACACCCCCACAGAGTTTCTCCCACACTCAGGCAACTATGATCTGGTTTCTGTCACTTTCTTCCATGTTGTTGCAAGAGTTCATTATTTTTTGTTGCTGTGTAGTATTACCTTGTAGTAATATATCACAATTTAACAACTGATCTGCTAATGGACATTTGAATTGTTTACAGTCTTTTTTTTTATTATTATTATTTTGACGGAGAACACTGGTGTACAAGTCTTGGTATAGACAAATGTTCTGATTCCTCTTGGGTAAATACCTAGGACTGGAATGGCTTGTTTGTACCATTTTACACCCCCAGCAGCAGTGCAGAGAGTTCCATAAGCTCCACATCCCTGTCAACATTTTTTTTTTTTTTTTTTTTGGAGATGCAGTTTTACTCTTGTCACCCAGCTGGAGTGCAATGCCATAATCTCGGCTCACTGCAACATCCACCTTCCAGGTTCAAGCAATTCTCCTGCCTCAGCCTCCCGAGGAGCTGGGATTACAGCCATCCGCCACCACGCCTGGCTAATTTTTGTATTTTTAGTAGAGACAGGGTTTCACCATGTTGGCCAGGCTGGTCTAGAACTGCTGACCTCAGATGGTCCACCGCCTCAGCCTCCCAAAGTGCTGGGATTACAGGCATGAGCCACGGCGCCTGGCCCCCAGTCAACACTTTTAGCCATTCTAGTGCATATGTAGTGGTATCTCCCTATGGTTTTAAGTTGCATTCCCCTAAGGACTAATCATCTTCTCACAGGTTTCTGATCTGCATATCTTCTTTGCCAAAGTGACTATTCAAATCTATTGTTCAATTTTAATTGGGTTGCGTTCTTTAGCTATTCCCAACATAAATCCTCTGTCAGATATACTTTTTTTTTTTTTTGAGACACAGTCTTGCTGTTGCCCAGGCTGGAGTGCAGTGGCACAAACATAGCTCGCTACAGTCTCAACCTCCTCCTGGGATCAAATGATCCTCCCTCCTCAGCCTCCCGAATAGCTGGGACTACAAGTGCCTGCCACCATGCCCAGATAATTTTTTTCCATTTTTTGTAGAGACAGGGTCTCGCTATGTTGCCCATGCTGGCCTTGAATTCCTGCACTCAAATGATGCTTCCACCTCAGCCTCCCACATGTTGGGATTATAAGCGTGAGTCACTGTGCCCAGACTTCTATCAGATATATGACTTGCAAATATTTTCTCCCAGTCTGGCTTACTTACTTTTTAACTTTCTTTTTTTTATTATTATTATACTTTAAGTTCTAGGGTACATGTGCACAACGTGCAGGTTTGTGATATATGAATACATGTGTTATGTTGGTGTGCTGCACCCATTAACTCATCATTTACAATAGGTATGTCTCCTAATGCTATCCCTCCCCACTACCCCCTCCCCACAATAAGACCCGGCATGTGATGCTCCCCTTCCTGTGTCCAAGTGATCTCATTGTTCAATTCCTACCTATGAGTGAGAACATGCGGTACTTGGTTTTCTGTTCTTGTGATAGTTTGCTGAGAATGATGGCTTCCAGCTGCATCCATGTACCTACAAAGGACACGAACTCATCCTTTTTTATGGTTACACAGTATTCCATCGTGTACATGTGCCACATTTTCTTAATCCAGTCTGTCACTGATGGACATTTGGGTTGATTCCAAGTCTTTCCCATTGTGAACAGTGCCAGATTAAACATGCGTGTGCATGTGTCTTTGTAGCAGCATGACTTACAAACCTTTGGGTATATCCCCAGTAATGGGATTGCTGAGTCAAACGGTATTTCTAGTTCTAGATCCTTGAGGAATCGCCACACTGTTTTCCACAATGGTTGAACTAGTTTACAGTCCCACCCACAGTGTAAAAGTGTTCCTATTTCTCCACATCCTCTCCAGCACCTGTTGTTTCCTGATTTTTTTAATGATTGCCATTCTAACTGGTGTGAGATGGTATCTCATTGTGGTTTTGATTTGCATTTCTCTGATGGCAAGTGACGATGAGCATTTTTTCATGTGTCTGTTGGCTGTATGAATGTCTTCTTTTGAGAAGTGTCTGTTCATATCCTTTGCCCACTTTTTGATGGGGTTGTTTGGTTTTTTTGTTGTAACTTTGATTGAGTTCTTTATAGGTTCTGGATATTAGCCCTTTGTCAGATGAGCAGATTGCAAAAATTTCCTCCCATTCTGTAGGTTGCCTGTTCACTCTGATGGTAGTTTCTTTTGCTGTGCAGAAGCTCTTTAGTTTAATTAGATCCCATTTGTCAATTTTGGCTTTTGCTGCCATTGCTTTTGGTGTTTTAGACATGAAGTCCTTGCCCATGCCTATGTCCTGAATGGTACTACCTAGATTTTCTTCTAGGGTTTTTATGGTATTAGGTCTAACATTTAAGTCTCTAATCCATCTTGAATTAATCTTCGTATAAGGAGTAAGGAAAGGATCCAGTTTCAGCTTTCTACTTATGGCTAGCCAATTTTCCCAGCACCATTTATTAAATAGGGAATCCTTTCCCCATTTCTTGTTTCTCTCAGGTTTGTCAAAGATCAGATGGCTGTAGATGTGTGGTATTATTTCTGAGGACTCTGTTCTGTTCCATTGGTCTATATCTCTGTTTTGGTACCAGTACCATGCTGTTTTGGTTACTGTAGCCTTGCAGTATAGTTTGAAGTCAGGTAGCGTGATGCCTCCAGCTTTGTTCTTTTGGCTTAGGATTGTCTTGGCAACGAGGGCTCTTTTTTGGTTCCATATGAACTTTAAAGTAGTTTTTTCCCATTCTGGCAGCTTGATGGGGATGACATTGAATCTATAAATTACCTTGGGCAGTATGGCCATTTTCATGATATTGATTCTTACTATGCATGAGCATGGAATGTTCTTCCATTTGTTTCTGTCCTCTTTTATTTCACTGAGCAGTGGTTTGTAGTTCTCCTTGAAGAGGTCCTTCACATACCTTGTAAGTTGGATTCCTAGGTATTTTATTCCATTTGAAGCTACTGTGAATGGGAATTCACTCATGATTTGGCTCTCTGTTTGTCTGTTATTGGTGTATAAGAATGCTTGTGATTTTTGCACATTGATTTTGTATCCTGAGACTTTGCTGAAGTTGCTTATCAGCTTAAGAGATTTTGGGCTGAGATGATGGGGTTTTCTAAATATACAATCATGTCATCTGCAAACAGGGAAAATTTGACTTCCTCTTTTCCTAATTATATACCCTTTATTTCTTTCTCCTGCCTGATTGCCCTGGCCAGAATTTCCAACACTATGTTGAATAGGAGTGGTGAGAGAGGACATCGCTATCTTGTGCCAGTTTTCAAATGGAATGCTTCCAGTTTTTGCCCATTCACTGTGATGTTGCCTGTGGGTTTGTGATGAATAGCTCTTATTATTTTGAGATATGTCCCATCAATACCTAATTTATTGAGAGTTTTTAGCATGAAGGGCTGTTGAATTTTGTCAAACGCCTTTTCTGCATCTACTGAGATAATCATGTGGTTTTTGTCTTTGGTTCTGTTTGTATGTTGGAGTACATTTAAAATTATCTTTAAAATAATCTTTAAAATTACTTGTGAAACCAGGTAGTATAAATCCTACTCTGTAAAAAAGCAGAGTTGCAATCTAGATGCCTTTTATTTATTTCGCTTACCTCACTACTACAACCTTGAACAGAAGCAGTGAAAGCAGACATTCTTTCCTTTTTCCTGATCTTAAGGGGAAGGCATTCAAATTTTTGCCATTTAAAACACTATTAGCATCCGGGCACGGTGGCTCACACCTGTAATCCCAGCAGTTTGGGAGGCCGAGGCGGGTGGATCACGAGGTTAGGAGATCAAGACCATCCTGGCTAACACGGTGAAACGACATCTCCACTAAAAATACAAAAAAAGATTAGCTGGGCGTGGTAGCAGGCGCCTGTAGTCCCAGCTACTCAGGAGGCTGAGGCAGGAGAATGGCGTAAACCCGGGAAGCAGAGCTTGCAGTGTGCCAAGATCGTGCTACTGCACTCCAGCCTAGGCAACAGAGCAAGACTCCGTCTCAAAAAAAAAAAAAAAGCCAAATAAATGAATAAAACACTATTAGCTGTATATTTTCTACAGATGCTCTATATCAAACTGAGGAAGTTTCCTTCTATTCCTAACTTGCCAAGGTATTTTTTTTCTAAATCAGAAAGGGATATTGGAATTCCTCAAATGCTGTTTCTGTCACCAAGATGATTATGAATTTAATTGATAATTTTTTGCTTTGAGAAACAGGGTCCTGGTCTGTACCCACACTGTGCAGTAGCACAACCATGGCTCTGTGTAACCTCAAACTCCTGGGCTCATGTGATCTTTCTGCCTCAGTCTCCTGAGTGGCTAGGACTACAGGTGCACACCAGCATGCTTGGCTAATGTAAAAAAATTGTTTTTGTAGAGATGGGCATGGTGGCATGCGCCTGTAATCCCAGCTACTCAGAAGGCTTGAGTAGAAGGTGGGAGAATTGCTTGAACGTGGGAGGGAGAAGTTGCAGTGAGCCCAGACAGTGCCACTGCGCTCCTGCCTGGTGACAGAGCAAGACTCTGTCTCAAAAAACATAACATATATTCTTATTATTCTTTTAATATCTATAGAATCTGTAATGATGTCACCTCTTTCATTCGTGATATTGGTAACTTGATTCTTCTATCTTTTCTTGATCAGTCTGGTTAGAGAACTATCAATTTTATTAAGCTTCTTAATGGTTTTAAATTCGCTGATCTTCTTTTTACCTTTCTTTCCTTCTTCTTCTTTTTTTTTTTTTTTGATAAAAGGTCTCACTCTATCACCCAGGCTGGAGTATAGTGGTGCGATCTCGCCTCACTGCAACCTCTGCCTCCCAGGCTCAAGTGATTCTCCCAGCCCAGCCTGCCAAATAGCTGGGACTACAGGTGCATGCCATTATGCCCAGCTGACTTTTGTACTTTTTGTAGAGACAGGGTTTCACCATGTTCCTCAGGCTCACTGATTTTCTGTTTCATTTATTTATTTTTCACTGTTATTGCTTATTGTTTCTTTTACTAATATATATTTTTTCTTTTTTAAAGACAGTGTTTCACCATGTTGCCCTGGCTGGGCTCAAACTCTTGCACTCAAGTAATCTGCCCACCTCAGCCTCCCAAAGTGTTGGGATACAGGCGTGTGAGCCAATGCACTGGGTCCATCTTCTACTGATTTTGAGATTCTCTTTTTTCTAAACACTGCTTAACTGCATCCCACAAATTCTAGTATATTATGTTTTAACCTTTCATCAGTTCATAGTACTTTCTAATTTCCTTTTTATTTCTTCTTTCACACATAGCTATTTGGGAAGTATGTAATTTCATTTACACATATTTGAGGATTTTCCAGCTATCTTTCTTTTCTTGGTCTCTGGTTTAATTCCACAAGATTGTGGTCAGAGAATGTTCTTTGTAGGAATTGATTTTTAAAATATTTTGTTTCTGCCTTGTCTTACAGTGCTGAATTAAAAACAAAATAAACTTATTATACTTGTTTTATAGTGTAGAATACAGTCTATCTTGGTTAATGTTTGTATTAGTTAGTTTTCATTCTGCTATAAAAAACTGCCCAAGACTGGGTAATTTATTAAGGAAAGGGGTTTAATTGACTAATAGTGCAGCATGGCAGGGGAGGCCTAAGGAAACTCACAATCGTGGCGGAAGGGGAAGCAAAGCACCTTCTTTACAAGGTGGCAGGAAGAAGTGCTGAGCGAAGGGGGGATGAGCCCCTTATAAAACCATCAGGTCTCATGAGAACTCACTCACCATCATGAGAACAGCAATGGGGGAAACTGCCCCCGTGATTCAGTTATCTCCATCTGGTCTCTCCTTTGACCAGAGTGGGGATTGTGGGGATTACAATTCAAGATGAAATCTGGGTGGGGACTCAAAGCCTAATCATATCAACGTTCCATATGTACTTGAAAAAAAATGTGTATTTTGCTATTGCAGAGTGCATTATTCTATAAACTGAGGTCCAGCTGGTTAAGAGTGCTAGTCAAGTCTTCTATATTTTTAATAATTTTGTCTACACATTCTTTTAAAGATTGAGAGAAAGGCATTGAAATGTATTGCTATAATTGTGGATCTGTCTATTTCTGCTTGCAGTTCTATCAGCTTTTGATTTATGTATACTGAAGTTCTATTTAGGTGCATAAACATTTAGGATTGTTCTATCTTCTTGATGTATGGATTGCTTTATCATTATAAAACAACCTTCTTTATCACTGATTATACTGTTTTCTCTAAAATCTACTTTGTCAATGCAAATATAGCCACTCTATTTTTCTTATAATCAGTGTTACCAACATTTACATATTTTCATCTTTTTACTTTGAAACTATATGATCTTTATATTTAAAATGGATTTCCTGGCCAGGTGCAGAGGTTCACACCTGTAATCCCAACACCTGGGAGGCCGAGGCGGGTGGATCACCTGAGGTCAGGAGTTCGAAACCAGTATGGTGGCCAACATGGGGAAACCCCGTCTCTACTAAAAATACAAAAATTTGCTGGGTGTGGTGGCAGGCGCCTGTAATCCCAGCTACTTGGGAGGCTGAGGCAGGAGAATCACTTGAACCCAGGAGGCAGAGGTTGCAGTGAGCCGAGATTGCTCCATTGCACTCCAGCCTGGGCAACAAGAGTAAAACTCTGTCTCTAAATAAACAAATAATAATAAAATAAAATAGGTTTCTTGTAGGCAGCAGTTACTTTTTTTAATCTGATAATCTGTCTTTTAACTGAAACATTTACTCCTTTCACATTAATGTGACTGCTGATAATGTAAATATAGATGTGTATGAATTGAAATCTACCATATTATTCTTTGTTTTCTACTTATCCCATCTGTTCTTTGTTTTTCCTCATTTTATGCCTTGTTTCGTATTAACTGATTCCATTTAATCCTCTTGGTTGGCATATTAACAATACATTCCTTACTGTGTTCTTATTAATGGTTGCTTTAGGGTTCATTATATACATTTTGAACTCACAATCTACCTTCAAGTAATATACCACTTCATGAACACCATAACTAGTACAGTACAACAGTATACTTCCATTTCCATTACCAATATAATATTGTATCACTTCATGTACAATTTAAGAACCTTAGGATAATACACTGCCATTTCCGTTCTCCTAGTTTTTGTGCTATTGTTGCCATTTGTTTTTTCCCTTACATGTTACTGACAGTGGTACGCATGAGTTGGTTTATACTGGTTCACAGTTGGTTTTTTAATTTTCAGTAATAAATACTCAAAACTCATCACATCCTAATCATTTTACTACATTTTACTATTGTCTAACACATACATCTATTGTACATTAATGTTAGAAATACTATATAACAGTATATTACTGTGTATCTATTCCCGGCTCTACATTTAGTGACATCATGTTTGCAGCCTGAAAACCACCCCTGTGGCTGTATTTACAGCATGGAAATTGGCAAATGCTACCATCAAGGCAAAGAGGAGGTTGCTAACCATTTTCTGGCATTCCAGTGGTTATAACCTCCCCCTTGCCCACCCACAATATACTATTGTTGTCTTTACTAAAATAACACATTACCTTGGAAGATAATTTTTAAAATAAGTCTTTTATATTTATTATTTCTAGTGTTCTTCATTCCTTTATGTAGATCCAGATTTCCACCTGTTATCTTTTTCCTTTGACCTCAAGGGCTTGACATTTCTTATGGCACAGGTCTGCTGTTGATAGTCTTTCCACTTTTGTAAATTTGAGAAAGTCTTCCTTTTCCTTTGTTTTTTTGAAAATATTTTCTTTTTGAGATGGAGTTTCGCTCTGTCACCCAGGCTGGAGTGCAGTGGTGCAATCTTGGCTCACTGCAACCTTTGCCTCCCAGGTTCAAGCAATTCTCCCTGCCTCAGCCTCCCAAGTAGCCGGGACTACAGGCGTCCGCCACCACACTAATTTTTACATTTTTTAGTAGAGATGGGGTTTCACCAAGTTGACCAGGCTGGTCCTTGAACTCGTGACCTCAGGTGATCCACCTGCTTCGGCTTCCCAAAGTGCTGAGATTACAGGCGTGAACCACCGAGGCTGGCCCAAAAATATTTTCACTGTGTACAGAATTCTAGGTCAAAAGCTTTTTTCCTTCAGAATGATCTCTTCCACTGACTTCTAGTGTTCACTGTTTCTGTCAAGAAGTCTGGCCTGGGCGCAGTGGCTCACACCTGTAATTCCAGCACTTTGGAAGGCCAAGGCGGACAGATCACGAAGTCAAGAGATCAAGACTATTCTAGCCAACATAGTGAAACCCTGTCTCTACTAAACATACAAAAATTAGCTGGCCATGGTGGCACACACCTGTAGTCCCAGCTACTCAGAAGGCTGAGGCAGAAGAATCGCTTGAACCTGGAAGGCAGAGGTTGCAGTGAGCCGAGATCTCGCCACTACACTCCAGACTGGTGACAGAGTGAGACTCCGTCTCAAAAAAAAAAAAGTCTGTTGCTATTCTTAAGTCCTAGCATGTTCGGCACTCTCTCAGTGCTTTTTTTAAGATTTTTTCTTTTTATCACTGGTTTTAAGCAACGTAATCATGCTTCTTAGCATACTTCATGTTTCATGTGCTCAAGGTTTGTGGAACTTCTTAGATTTATGGTCAAATTTGACATTTTTTCAGCCCTTATTTTAAATATTTTTTCTGACCTCACAAGGTCTCTCCAGGGACTCTAATTACAAACACTTGAAGTTATCCCACAATTCATTATGGGTTTTTTTTTTAATCCGTATGTTTCATCATTGGTAATCAATTACTGTATCTTCAAGTTCACTAATCTTTTATTCTGTAGTGTTTGATCTATTGTTAATGCCTTCCAGTGTATTTTTCATCTCTATAAATTCAATTTGTGTATGTATGCGTGTGTATTTACCTACATATACACATATGCATTCACACACATATGTATCTTCCACGTCTCTCCTTAATATGCAAATGCTCTCTTTTATTTTCCTGAATATATGGAACATAACTAAAATAGCTGCTTAAATTGTCCTTGGCAACTAAGTCTATCATTTGTATCATTTCTGTGTTAGTTTAGTTTCACAGAGCCAGGTATGGTGGCTCACACCTACAATCCCAGCACTTCGGGAGACCGAGGCAGGAGAACTGCTTACATCCAGGACTTTCACACCAGCCTGGGAAACACAGTGAGACGTCCGTCTCTACAAAAAAATACAAAAATTAGCTGGGTGTGGGGGCTTGCACCTGTAGTCCCAGTTACTCTGGAGGCTGAGGTGGCAGGATCACCTGAGCCCAGGAAGGTGAGGCCGAAGTGAGTCAAAGTCACACCATTGCACTCTAGCCTGGGCAACAGAGCAAGACCTTGTCTCTACTATTAAAATATTTAAATAGCTAAAAGTACCCAAGACAATCTCATAGATTTGGCTACACAAAAATGTTAAATTTTCAAAGAGGACTGGAAAACACTTTCACAAAATATGGCAGAAATGATGTCTTATTTAATATAATAATTTTACAAAACAGTACCCTAATGAAAAAATAAACATATATAAACAGGCAAGTTCATATAAGTACAAGTAGACAAAAAACATTTCCCCAAATTGCCACTGATAATAGTAAAAACTAAAACAAACTACTACCATTTACCACTTTTCTAATTGGCAAAGATTTTAAAAGACTAATAATACCCACCACTGCATAAAGTTTTAGAAAAATAAAGAAACTTTTTTTATTATTTATTTTTATTTTTTTTGAGATGGAATATCGCTCTATCACCCAGGCTGGAGTGCAATGGCACGATCTCGGCTCACTGCAACCTCTGCCTCCCGGGTTCAAGTGATTCTCCTGCCTCAGCCTCCTAAGTAGCTGGGATTACCGGCACATGCCACCATGCCCGGCTAATTTTTTTTGTATTTTTAGTAGAGACAGGGTTCCACAATGTTGGTCAGGCTGGTCTTGAACTCCTGACCTCGTGATCCGCCCACCTCTGCCTCCCAAAGTGCGGGATTACAGGCGTGAGCCACCATGCCCAGCCAGAAACAAACTTCTTATACATTGCTGGTATGAGTGTACATTAACACAACCTTTCTGAGGGGCAATTTGAAAACAGGTTTCAAAAGCCTTAATGTTTGTACTCTTTTCAACTTCAAGACACTTAATCTAAGAAAAAAACTTAAATTTACAAAGATGTATGTAAAGAATACCCAATATAATATCATTTATAGTGAAGAAACATTAAAAACCCTCCTCAACATTCAACAATAGGAAACTGGTTAAAGTAGAATGCATCTATAATGAAATTATAAGGAATCACTTGAAAACAATATTATTGGTAAGTAATTGCCAACCTGAAACGATGGTTACCATAGAGGATCAACATAAAAATGTCTGTTTTAGACTACAGGTATGGCATAATTCTGACACTGTAAATAAATACAATTTATATGTATGTATTCATTCAAATATCAGGAAAAGGGTAGCACAAATTTAAAGTTTAAGAACAGAACAAGTTTAAATATATGTCCACAAATTATTTTAAATTTTTTCCTTCAAAAGAGAGCACCTAATTCCACTTCCTTTGTGTCTGTACTGCACTTAGTGACTGGTTTCTAACAAACAAAATATAGTAGAAGTGACAGCAGCAGCTTGTGAATTCTGAAACTAGGTCATAAAAGCATATAGCTTCCTCCTCCCTCTCTCTCTCTCTAGGATCACTCCCTCTGGGGAAGCCAGCTGCCCTGTCATGAGGATACTCATACAATCCTTTGAAAAGGCCGACAAGGTGAGGAACTGAAACTTCCTGCTAACAGCCAGCAAGGAACTAAGGCCTCTTAACAACAGCCATGTGAGCAGGCCATATTAGAAACATCCTCAAGGCCGGGCGTGGTGGCTCACGCCTGTAATCCCAGCACTTTGGGAGGCCGGGGGCAGGCGGGTCACGAAGTCTGGAGATCGAGACCATCCTGGCTAACACGGTGAAACCCTGTCTCTACTAAAAATACAAAAGTTAGCCGGGCGTGGTGGTGGGCGCCTGTAGTCCCAGCTACTCGGGAAGCTGAGGCAGGAGAATGGCGTGAACCCGGGAGGCGGAGCTTGCAGTGAGCCGAGATCACGCCACTGCACTCCAGCCTGGGCGACAGAGCGTGACTCCGTCAAAAAAAAAAAACAAAAAACAAAAAGAAACATCCTCCAGCCACGGTCAAATCCAGAGAACTCCAGCCCCTAGGCCAGAATGCAAACTTCAAGACAGACCCTGATCCGGAACTACACAGCTAAGCTATTCCTGAAACTCCTGAATTCCTGACTCAGAGATAAATGTTTGGTATTTAAACCACTAAGCTAAGCCATTCCTGAATTCCTAACTCAGAGATAAATGTTTGGTGTTTTAAACTACTAAGTTCTGGGGCAAAAACTCACACGACTTTACTATGTTGGTTTCACATAATTCTATTTACTGAACATAGTAAAACTTTAATAACCTACACTTCCCTAAAAGAGTCTACAAAATTTATAGGTCTTTGTATAAATCTACTGTAACCAGAAATGGTCAGAAACAAGAATAAGGACAACACATTAAGCAATCACAAGAATTTCCAAAATGTAAGAGAGTGAAAGTACTCATGATAAATACTGCACTAAAATCTAGGAAAAGTATGATCACTATAGAAAGCTACTGGAAGAATTTACCATGTCCCTGGAGCTGAAAATGGTCGAATGAGTGAAAACACTCAACTCTCACCTCACCCTCTTTACCTTCAGAGCTTAGACTGATAAAACTCTAAAGCATGTTTCTTACTGCATATAAATCCTTAAATCCTTCTTCACTATGACCAGTGACAGAAAGAATGAATTAAATTACTTGCCTAGGGTCATTTCAAGAGCTAGCAGAAGGATTGACATGACTCCATAAGAGGTCTAGGGGAGCACAACTGCATCTGGGAATTCTGTCTCAGAGCTGAGAGGCTAAAAGAAGCTCAGCGAGGAGTGCTGGCAGGAGCTTTGAAACAGATTTAAGACTAGCTGCTTTTTAGCTAATGGAAATGACAACCAGCTGCTAAACAGATTTGGGAGGGTTAATTTATGCATCAGATCAAAATATATAAAGTCAACTGCCTAGTAAATCTTGCTTCTTACTGACAGCTATTCAATTTGATTAGGTTTATTTATATCTCCCAAATTACCATAGACCCTTATCCTGGACAAATGTCATGCCCTGAAGCTTTTGATAATCTCTAAATTCCTGAATATGCCTACAGCTTATAGTTTTCTTTATAATATTGATTAACTAGTACCTGAAAATAGTACCACTTTATATCTCTAAAGATTCTGCAAACACAGGGCTAAAGTAATTAAAAAGGGGAAAAAAAAATCCACCGAAGAAAATTCTCACATAAACTATAGTAAATGAGCCACGAACTTTTAAAATAATACAAAATCAAAATTATAAACATGATCACTGATTGTATATTTGTGTAGTGGTGCAGGAAATAATAAATTTAAATGCTGAAAGGGAAAGGCTGAATGAAGACAAGTTAAAACGAAAGGCTTCAAACCTAAGCATGTGCCAGAACCACCTAGAAGTCTTGCTAAAACAGAGATTGAGGGGCTCTGCCACTCAAGAGTTTCTCATTCAATAGTTCTGGGTAGGCGCCTGAGATTTTGCAGATGTTGCAGGTCTGGGGACCACAACTTGACAAGTTACACAGTATTACGTTACTAACATAACTAACCAACTTGACCTGGTGGATCATCAGGATTTGGTTGATTATAACCTAGACCAAAGAAACAAGCAAATCAGGTCAGAGAGAAGAGTGAGGCAAACGTGAGGCATAATGGACGAGATATCAGGTGCTGCCCAAACTTTCCACTCTCCTCTTTCTTCCTTCCTTCCCCCATCTCTCTTCCTCAAAAGGAACTAGATTCAGTTCTCAGGCATCTTTCAAGTTCCCTCCATTACATGATTCCATGGACAGATCACAATTATTCTTCAGTAGTCCTGAATGCCTGATGCTCACATCTCTTTTTGGGATGTGTGTGTTTGAGATGTATGAGAAGGTATCTTCTTCAAATGTGGGTTTCATTACAATTTTGAATTCATACAGACCATAGCCCTTCCTCCTTTGTATGAGCTTCTTCAGCTCAGTTCCAGAAGCAATATATAGTGAGTTGGGGCAGGCTCCCACTATTAACTTCATATCTGGCAAAACATATTTGAAATTTGCAAAATCAACCTTCACTTGTCAGTTCAATGTCTTCACCATCTGTTACTTCTCACATTTCCTGTGCGTAACTTCACACAATACCTTAAGAGTCCTTTCAGCATTCTCAAGTTTTCTTTCTTATTTGATGAGCAAAATTTTCATTGGTTGAAATAATCACTGAAACACTAACTTCTTGTTGCTGTCATTTCCGTTGTAACAGATGGTAGACCTGTTCAGTTCCATAGGTTTAGCTTCCACCACATTCAACATTCTGAAGTTACCTACAACTTCTATATTCCACCTAGAAACCATCACTTTTGTAGACTTCAGGATTTTAATCACCTGCTTTCCCAGCTTAATTTATTTTTGTGGTACTTTTCCATACACAAAAAAAAGTCACAGGCACAAAAGTTAAAGTGTGCAATGTCATGAGCGAGGAGACACAACTGAACTTCGCTGAAACAATGAACTGGGCAGCAGGCCTCACTCAGGGAGGGCTTAACTCAAATTTCAGCCTCAGAAAAAATACCAATTACACTCTGTCATGAGGATTTAGAGGCCCTAGGAATGACTCAATCTTAACTCTTGGAATGTCTAAGGTCCAGTATACCCCTATTTACTCTTAACTGCTCCAAAGGAACACACATACCTAGCTACCTCCTTTAGATAAGAACTATGACTGTGTCAGGGGTAATGCACACTGCTGTGGGTGTGGAAATCAGGATGATGAAGCTAGACAGCTCCACAGCTCCAGCTGAGTCAAGTTTTCACAGTGACATGCTTTTATTGGGAGTGCTGTGGTGTTTCTTCTGAGCACACACACACTCCTAAGTACATACTAAAATAAAAATTCGAAAGCCAAGCATGAATGATTTTGGGATAATCTACACCACTGTGTATCTCTCTTCAAACAGTGAAAAAACAACTACATTTCAGTTTTCTTTGCTGCAAACAGACTTCGGCCAAGATGACTTCAGACAATGATTAAGAGCCATGTCCCTAGAATCACATAAGTCCCAATATAATTAAAAATTATTTTCCAGTGGTTCTAACTAGGAGGTTGGGTTATAGAGTTTACTTTCTACTGTGTAATACACCCTGCTATTGTTTAAATTAGTCTTTTATAAACAAAAATTCCAAGAGCAAAACAATTTCCTAAAAACTTTACGTTCCACTCCTCTCTACTGCATTAGATAATAATCAGCTCACTGCCCCTTTCCCTACAAAGTTGATCACATTAAATATGTTGAGTCTAGATTCAAAAGTTCGAAAAATGACCTTAAGAAGCTATCTTGTACAGACATGACATCAGAAAACTACCTTAAACCCATTCCAAATAGATAGCTTCTCTCAACTTATTAGGAATCTCTTTAAAAAATTATAAAGCCTCCTATAATTATCCTATTACTAAGATTTATCTTTTGGAAATTTTAGAAGCTTTGTTTTAAAACTTCTTAGAACCACACACAAAATCCATAGAGTTTTCACTTAAATGTTTTCCAATTATTATAAATACAGTCCCATTATCAAAAGTTTAAAAGAAAAGGAAGTTAAAAAAAAAAAAA
>NW_016804196.1:3282733-3321765 GCF_001698545.2 Rhinopithecus bieti | reverse complement strand
GGGGGGGGGGTTTGTTTTTTACCCCCGCCTTAAAAAAAATTTAAAAAAAAAAGAAATTAAAAAAAAAAAAAAAAAAGACACAACAACAACATAACCATAATCCTACTATCTTCATAGTAAACAGTTTGGTGAATTTTCGTCCATTTTAAAAATTTGCATACCTTTTTACATAGTTGTGATCATAATATACACACAACTTTACATCCTGCTTTAACCCCTTCATACACACCTTTGTATCATACACACCTTTCTAAGTTGTCATTTTATATCTCAAAGGACTGCAAAATATTCCATAAGTTATCAGTTTGTTTACCAGTTTCTTCATTGTTAAAAGACTGTTTCTGATTTTTCATTCTATAAACTGCAAGGTCAAATAGCATGAATTTTCTTTCTGACGCCAGATCCCTCTGTAATGTTACCAGTTCTTTCTAGCCAGTAGCTCTAAACCAGCTATCAATCAAAATGAGCAAAAATAAGCATGTTTCCACTACTGAATTATGTTTCCCACAGGAAAGAGCAACTTTTCCAGACATCCTCAAACCCAGCAAAACACCAACAGGTTTTTCCAATTGGTGTCTCTGTCTTCACATCACCTTTTTCTCTGTGTGTATCTCCATGTGTCCTCTTTGTTTCTTATAAGAACCAGTAATTGGATTTAGGGTCCATTATAATCCAGTATGCTCTCATCTTAACTAATTATGT
This sequence comes from Rhinopithecus bieti, assembly GCF_001698545.2. Taxonomy (NCBI): domain Eukaryota; kingdom Metazoa; phylum Chordata; class Mammalia; order Primates; family Cercopithecidae; genus Rhinopithecus; species Rhinopithecus bieti. The sequence goes on along the minus strand of NW_016804196.1, from coordinate 3,321,063 downwards.
CTGTAAAGACCCTAAGATCACATTCTGAGGTTTTAGCTGGACTGAATTTGGGGACAATAATCTCCTATACTACTGAACTCAGATCTAAATAAGTCTCATTTTCTTTGGTTTTACAACGTTTTTATTTTTAACTCAATAATTATTTACAGTACTATCTTTGTTCAGTATTGCTTTTACGTATTTTCAACACAACGCAGTGAGAGTACAGTATTCCCCCTTATCCACGATTTCGCTTTCTGTGATTTCAGTTACCCACAGCCAGCCTCAGTCAGAATATATGTATGGTATAGTACGATATTTTCAGAGAGAGAAACCAAGTACATATAACTTTTATTATGGTATACTCTTATAATTATTCTATTTTATTCTAAGTTATTGTTAATCTCTTACTGTGCCTAATTTATAAATTAAACTTTATCACAGGTATGTTTATATAGGAAAAAACCCTATGTATAGTATATAGAGGGTTCAGTACTATCCCCAGTTTCAGGCATCCACTGGGAGTCTTGGAACAAATTTTCCCAAGATAAAAGAGGAACGCTGTATTAAGATTACCATAAAAAAAACTTACTTAATCACTAAATCTTACCTGAGATCAAGCACTTCTTAACAGCAAAGCTCCAAATAGATTGCTAGGCAAATATGGCATTTTGACTTTTAAATATTAAAGTCAAATGCCCCAGAAGACCAAAGTATCATGCCTCTATGCACTGTATCTGGAAATTCAAACTACTATAGATACACAAAGGACGCAGTGATTTTTGTCCATAGTAGGGCAATTTCTTGGCTAAAGTCCAATCATCAGTGTATGAGTAGATTGTACCAGTGTTACTAAGTTAAATAAGCCTTGCTGTTTATTTAACTAGAGAAGCTCTCTTAGCACTCAGAAAAGACTTAAAAACCACAAAGATGGACCCTGCAGACTATCACAATCTTACATATTCAGCAATCTTAGAAACTTTTGCAACCTACTCACAACACCAAATAGAGCTAGTATCTACCAACTAAATAAACCAACTGGAAAGTGAACTAAAATGTTAACACATGTACAAAAGATCTGCATATTCATTGTAAAACACTGAAGAGAACATAATTATTTGGTAAACATTCATTAAACCAGCATCTAGGGTAAAAAAAAAAATGTTTAAAAAAGAATAGTGCCCCAACATTCAATGAGTTGTAAAACATACTGAGAAACGCCAATGACTTTTTTTTGTTGTTGTTGTTGTTTGTTTTGAGATGCAGTCTCGCTCTGTCGCCCAGGCTGGACTGTAGTGGTGCCATCTCGGCTCACTGCAACCTCCACCTCCCAGGTTCAAGCGATTCTCCTGCCTCAGCCTCCCGAGTAGCTGGGACTACAGGTGCCCAACACCACGCCCGGTTAATTTTTGTATTTTTAGTAGAGGTGAGGTTTCACCATGTTGGCCAGGATGGTCTCCATCTCTTGACCTTGTGATCCACCTACCTCGGCCTCCCAAAGTGCTGGGATTACAGGCATGAGCCACCGCACCTGGCCTGTTACCTTTTTGATACTGACATTGTGTATATCTGCAGAAATAATCAACTTTGGATGGGATGAGATATTCACAGCAGAATTATTTTTGAGGTTTTCCCAAATTCATGATTTGGAGCCCTAAAATAATAATTACAAAGTTCTGACTTAATTTCCATTGTGATACCACTTAGGCCTTGTCTTCCCCAGAGGTAATCCCCTTGGGGAAAAAGAAAGTGGAAAGAATAGAACATTCAGTTATTTTTTTGTGTGAAGCAACAGTTTTGTTTAAAACGGAACAGTGGTGGCTTCTAGCCTTCAAATAAAACATATATTTTTAAAAATTCACATTTAGAAACATTTAATATTGTGGTACTCACTATTAAATTTCAACTCATATTAAATTGAGTTTTATATGATCTACATGAGCATCTCTATACCTGGCAGTAGACAGGCAACAAGACAGATTCCAGCCCTCAAAAAACTTAAAGTCTAGTAAGATAATAACCAGGCAATTGCAGTATAATTTTATAGAAACAATAATAGAAAAAGTACAGTGTACTAGGGAATCACATGAGATACGAATTCCAAACAAAAGTGACTATTTTAGACAAGTACTTAGCATAAGAGAACTATTAAAAAGTATCTACTTGCATATAATTAGCATGATACATTTTATCAATATATGTAATCATGTAAAGTACAGATTGATTACATCATACTGTCAACTTCCCAATTTCTGTCTCCAGCCCAGTCTTCTTCACTTGAATCCAGTTTCCTATGGTCATCTGTCCACTACTCCACAGCTCTACTTTAATGGCTCCTCCTACTTTTCTAAGATTAACTCATCTTGGTTAAAGGTGATTCCACTCATTGAGTGTCTTGGATCAAAACCCAAGGCCTCTTCCTCAACTCCTCTCTCTTACACTCCCCAGACCCAATCCAAGCTCCACCTCTGCCCTATCTTTAAAATACAGTCATACACTACATAATGACTTTTTGGCCAAGACAGACCACACACACATAGGATGATGGTCCCGTAACATTATAACGGAGGTGAAAAATTCCTATTGCCTAATCCAATTATTGAAAAAATAAATTTAGTGTACCCTAAGTGTCCAGTGTTTATAAAGTCTACAGTAGTGTACAGTAATGTCCTAGGCCTTCATATTCTCTCACCACTCACTCGCTGACCCACCCAAAGCAATTCCCAGGCCAGCAAACTCCACTCACAGTAAGTACCCCAGAGAGGTGTACCATTTTTTATCCTTTATACTGTATTTTTACTATAATTTTTTTCTATGTTTAGAAGTTCAGATACACTAATACTTCCCATTGTGTTACAACCGCCTACAATATTCAGTACAGTAACACGCTGCACAGGTTTATAGCCTAGGAGCAAAAGGCTGTCTACCATACAGCATAGACAGGTGTGGAGTAAGCTGTATCATCTAGGTTTGTGTAATACACTCCATGACGTTCACAAGAAAACCGCCTACTGGCGCATTTCTCAGAATGTGTCCCTGTTGTTAAACAACACATGAATGGAAAAATATCTTAGTCCTATTTTAGGTTTATAAGCTATGCGAATACAAGAATTATACCTTCTTCTTTATGCTTCTCCCCCAGAAATCATAAGCCTTAGAGCAAATACTGAATACATATGATTGCATTTTACTTAATTGAAATTTACTTAAAATTTTAGAGTAGTCCCTTAATTTTATGTCCTTGAATTTTAGAGTAATTACAATTAATAGAAAATATAACTTGCTGGATAAACTAAGACTGATTACTATTGAGAACTCTGAATTCACCATCACTCTCTCAATAACTATGTAATAAAGAAGATGTGAGTGTTCCTTTTTCGTATAACAAAGAAGAAAATTATCTTGTGGTCACATATTGCAATAATCTCAAAGACTGAAATAATCCCAAAAGACTTGAAATAATAATCCCAAAAGACTTGAAAAAAATCCAATTAATATCTTCATCTTACACTAAACCAGATTTCACTATGAAAGACAATAAGGGCAACTTTATTCATAAAAAATTTTAAACTAAAAGCTGACAACTTTTAAATAAATAACATACTGATTTAACTAATTCCTGACGCATTCACTTCAAAGTCCTCATTTCTTGGAATTTCCTCAAATAGTTCTGACTTTCTTTATTTTATCTCCTATAGACAATCCTGAGCTCATCTAATCCCAAACAAATTTAAAGGGAAAACAAAACTGTATTTAAGAGCTTTAGAGTTGAAGAATATAATCTCATACTACCTGAGACAAAGTTCCATGTAGATAAACAGAAAATTATGTCTTTCAAAAAAGATGTCAAGCTAATCCTTGAAGATCTAATTTCAACATTGCAAACAACATTTAGATAGCCCAATTACAGAAAGCAGTGTACACACAATATACCACAAAATTCTTACTGTCTTTTTTATGTTCCTATAAACAGTTTGCCTTGGAAGTACAGTTTTATCCATCTCTCAAAAGAAATGAGTTTTCTCAAAAATCTTAGGACCAACAAGAACAGCAAAAAAAGAATCAACTAACCAATTAACAAGCCATCCTCAAAGAATACTTGTTCATCAGTTCCACTGCTATAATCATTTTATGCCTTATACCTTTGAAGAAAATCAAGAAAGCAGGCGAAAAGAACAAGCATAAATAATACTAGAAATAAATAACAGAGAACGTTTCCTTTCCTTCCAAATGTATCAGTAAATCCTGAATTAACCATAAGAAATAAATCAAGAAGAAAATGGCAGAAAGGAGTCAAGTAATAGAAATTACTGTTTTTTCTGATATGAGGTTACTTAAATCTTATTACCAATTCTTCTTTCTTTTATGTGTTTATACATAACATCACAGGTAGAGGATTTTCCTGTGTTCCAAATAAAGACAGCACTTCTCAGGGTAAGGATATGATAGAAAATCCTTGAGTTCCAGTTGTTTTGTTTCACTTTCCCTATAAATAGATGAACAGAAGTCTGGGAGGGCACTTTGTTTGCAATTTAGAATACTATAAAAGAAACAGAACAACCATTACTTCTACCAAAAGAGAGCTTTTTAAGTCATTTAAAATGATATGCAGAAGAGAATCAATTAAATAAAAATATTTTGAAATATTTTATATTCTATGATTTCAAACGTTAAAAAAAAAAAGGCAACACTGGCAATCTACATGCATGGGGGTGAAAAAGAATCTTGACCTCTGCCACACACCATACCTAGACATTAACACAGGAGAATATCTTCATGACCTTAACATGGGCAAGGTTTCTTAAGTAGACACACACACAAAAAACATCATTATTAAAAGACAGACACAGAATACACTAAAACTAAAAGTGTATGCCATCGAAAGACACCATTAAGACAGTAGAAAAAGGTCGGGCATGGTGGCTCATACCTATAATCCCAACACTTTAAGAGTCTGAGGGAGGAGGATCACTTAGGCCCAGGGAGTGTGGGACCAGCCTGAGCAACATGGCAAGACTCTCAGTCTCTACAAAAAAAATAAATTAAAAAGTTAGCCAGGTGTGGTGGCGCATGCTTGTAGTCCTAGTTACTCAGGAGGCTAAGGTGGGAGGATCTCTTGAACCCAGGAGTTCAAGGTTGCAGTGACCTCTATGATTATACCACTATATATTATATACAATGTATATTATACTGTATATGTATAATATATACAGTGTATATTATACTGTGTGTAGGTATATGTGTATATTATACCAGCCTGGGCCACAGAGTGGCCTGTTCTTAAAAAAAGAGGGAGATGGGGGGCTGGGAGGAGGCAGCCTCCTAGAAAAACAGGTAACTGTAATAGAAATTGTAATAGAAAACTGTAATAGAAATAGAAAACAGGTAACTGTAACATATATAAGTAGGAAATAGTTCATATCCAGAATACATAAAAGAACCTCTACCAATTACTTTTCTTTTATTTTCTTTTCTTGAGATGGGGTCTCACTCTGTTGCCTAGGCTGAAGTGCAGCAGCATGATAATAGCTCACTGCAACCTTTAACTCCTAGGTTCAAATGATCCTCCCGCCTCGGCCTCCCAGCTCAAGGTGCTGGGATTATAGGTGTGACCCACTAGCCAGGCCCGAATTACTTTTTTAAAAAGGTCAACCCAATAAAATGAACAAAAAAACAAGACACCTACCCCCTACACACACACCCCTTGATATGGTTTGGCTCTGTTTCCCCACCCAAATCTCATCACGAATCGTAGGAAGTGATTGGATCATGGGGGCAGTTTCACCCATGCTGTTCTCATGATGGCGAGTGAGTTCTCTCTCATGAGGTCTGATGGTTTCATAAGGGGCTCTTCCCCCTTCACTTCTCTCTTTCCTGCCCCCTGGTGAAGAAGGTACTTGCCTCTCCTTCACCTTCTGCCATTAATTGTAAGTTTCCTGAGGTCTTTCCAGTCATTTGGAACTATGAGTCGATTACACATCTTTCCCTTTATTTATTTCCCAGTCTCAGGCAGTTCTTTATAGCAGTGTGAAAACGGACTAATACACACCCCCACCCCCAATATCTACAGAATCAACAAAAATCTTAGTTTCAGGGAAATGCAAATTAAAATCACAATGAGCCCAAACTATACACCAACCACAATGGTTGAGCTTAAGATCAACAATGGCAAACGCTGACAAGGACGTGGAGCAATAAGAACTCTCATATACTGCTGTAGAAATATAAACTGGTACAATTTCTTTACAATTGTTTGCAGAATCTACTAAAGTTAAAATATAAATACCCTAGAACTCATCCATTCCATTCCTAGAGATTTACCAAACCAAAAAAAATGTGTAAATTGCACTAGAAGATGCACAAGAACGTTCATGGTGGCATTATTTGTAATTAGGTAGGAAAAAGAAAACCTGGAAGCAACACAGTTGTGCATAAACAGTAGTAGTATTAACTGTGTATAATTATACAATGTAAAACTACATAGCAATGACCTCCTACATGCAAAACAACAGCTGAATCTCACAAACAATCTTAAGCAAGTTAAACACAAAAGAGTACATATGATAAGCTACTATTTATATAAAGCTCAAAATGAGCAGAACTAAGCTACAGTGTTAGAAATCAGGACAGTGGTTATTTTGGAGGGGGTAGGTAGTAACTAGGAGGGGAAAGGGGGGACTTGGGATGCGGACATTATTTTGAGCTCAGTACTAACCACTTGGTGATGAAGACTTGCATACCTTTCTGAATGTAAGCTATATTCTAATAAAAGATCTGATTTTCTTAAAAAGCTACCTGATTTAGAAAAACTAATGATAAACATACAAATGTTTAAATTAAAATTTCTAGCATACAAAGTGTCAATACCAATATGAACTCTTAACATATCCAGAGAGCACAGTCTTCCAGAACAAAACATTTGAGATTATTTCTAAATCTGATTTTATATTTAAGAGAGACTTTTAAGGCATAAAATAAAAACATAAAATATTCTCCACCCTACTCTTGAAATTTATCTTCTGCCACTTACCCTTATTCAACGCTCACTGAGCTTCTCCTCAGTTCCAACATGCCGTTCCTTACCAACTTGCCCTGCCTTCAATCCTGCTACTCCCCTGTCTGAAACAACTTTTCTGAACTCCAATCTAATTTTTTATTTGCAGTCTACAGGACTGGACTTCTCTGCTACAAAAGGCATAATTAGTACGTTTCTACCTTGTTGATACTCCTTAAGACAACTTTACAAGTTGTCATTTGCCCAAGTAAGTTCCAGGCTCCAACAGAGGGCACTAACTCATCCATTTATACATTCTCAGTGTTTTTACACAGTAGAAAAATGGATGAAAACATGTACATATGCGTTTTAAAATAGTTACAGAAGAGACCACATTACTTTCAATTCAACCAATATTTATTAAGTGCTTGTTAAGTACCTATGATACTTAGCCCAAATTAGGAAATCAGAAATAAAGTTACTTCGATCCAGTTGCATTTTGAAGTCCATGTCCTGCTATCCCTACTTTAGTTAGCACTATGATGTTCTGGAGCCATAGATACTGTAACTGTGATGCTCAGAACAGTTTCAATCATCAAAATTATTCTGCTTGGCGGAGTGTGTTAATCCCACATGCTCAGGCTCCACTTTGCTCTTTCCCTTCCATGGAATCGAATCTGCCCTCTTCCCCAAATGTACCCCTCCGAGAAGACTTGGGAACCTTATCACTTCCTTCCTGGATTGCCCCACTGTTCTCTTGCTGTTCAGGATCAGCTCTGCAGTTCCTGCAGACTCCATGCTCCTCCCTTTCTTTGGGCCACTCAGTCCTTGCCCTTACCCACTGGTAAGCCAACCTTTCTTCTTTTCTCTTGGCCTCTCTTCCATCAACAACTGGAAAAACGGGTAGCTCGTAACCTCATAACCCCCTCTGCTCATTCTTCTAGCCCTTCTTTGCCTCTGGGTGCTCACATACACACTGGCCAACAAAGTAGTCAGGGGAGTGAGAGAAAAGAAAGGCGACAGGGAAAAAAACGTTAAAAAAAAGAGAAAAAGTAAAAACATTAATGGTACTAGACATGTCAAAACAACACAAAGCCAATGTGTTCCTAGAGACTAGGAGTGATGCTCTGTGTATACAAATGTGAATGACATAAAAGTTAAATATGAAAGATGAAATGTGAGAAAAACAAGATATAGGTGAGAAAACATGTTAAAATGCTGAAGAGACAGAAGGTAAATACCTATGACTTGGTAAGAAAGATGAGAAACCATGGACATAAAAATAGAGGCCAAGCACAGAGGCTCACGCCTGTAATCCCAGCACTTTGGGAGGCAGAGGCAGGCAGATCAATTGACGTCAGGAGTTTGAGAGCAGCCTGGCCAACATGGGGAAACCCATCTCTACTAAATATACAAAAATTAGCCAGGCGTGGTGGTGCACGCCTGTAGTCCCAGCTACTCAGGAGGCTGAAGCAGGAGAATCAACTGAATCCAGGAGGCAGAGGTTCCAGTAAGCTGAGATCATGCCATTGCACTCCAGCCTGGGCGACGGAGGAACAGAGGGAGATTCCATATACTAACTAACAATTTCTGCTTGATGCATCTCTTTAGCATCAAACCTACCAGGCAAAATATGTCACCTCAGCAAATTCACAATTAAAAGTTAATTGCTCAGAACAATTAATCAGAAATTAGCAGCCAGGAGCGGTGGCTCACACCTGTAATCCCAGCACTTTGGGAGGCCAAGGCAAGCAGATCACTTGAGGCCAGGAGTTTGAGACCAGCCTGGCCAACATGGTGAAACCCTGTGTCTTACCAAAAATATAAAAATTAGCAGGGCATGGGCACCTGTAATCCCTGCTACTCAGGAGGCTGAGGCAGGAGAATCACTTGGGCCCAGGAGAAGGAGGTTGCAGTGAGCTGAGATCATGCCACAGCACTCCAGCCTGGGAGACAAAGCAAGACTCTGTATCAAAAAAAGAGGAAGGAAAGGAAGGAAAGGAAGGAAAGGAAGGAAAGGAAGGAAAGGAAGGAAAGGAAGGAAAGGAAGGAAGGAAGGAAGGAAGGAAGGAAGGAAGGAAGGAAATTAGCTGTAACTCAACTCTCAACTTATTTTGCACAAATACCAACAAAGGGAATTTCTGGTTAAGTAAAAGTGGATTTCAGCTGAATTTCTCTTTCTGTCTCCTCCACCAACAGTGACAGGAGATTCTTACCCCTAAAGATTGAGTTCATGTTTACAAAAACTCATTATTAAGTCATGCAAAGAATGCAGGTAGCCAGATAAGCCAGCTCAGCATCCAATACCTTCAAGGCACTCTAGAAAATAAAGCCCTACTCTAAATAGGTTATTATTAGGATCACAAGCAGAAACTTGCTAAACAACAAAACAAGTAACAGGAACCAAAGTAAATATCAAACTGAGAGGGTTTTTACAACAGAGACTCTTCTTTTTATATGCTCCCCTGAGACAAACAGCCACTCTCATTCACTTTCCCCTTGAGAATTTTAACTGCATATAATGAAAGATGTTATAGGTGAGTGTGTATGCATTACCCATGACTAATCTAGAAGCAGAAAAAAGTGAGATCACCACTATATACCTAATATTAAAAACTATAGGGCCAGCTTTAAAACATAACTGAAGGCTGAACTTACTAAAAATAATCAAACCACAAAACTATACAGTTGACCCAAATAAATTACATTTTATGCAACACAAACTCTAAAGCCTTAATTTATAAGGCAAACCAAGAACATTTGGATATCTCTGTTGTTTGAAACCTTCTCCACGTGTTCTCTGCCCCAAGAAGTGACAAGTGTGTAAAGGGCCTTCTATGCACTCTTCTATGCACTGGATTCAGCCAGTAGGAGGTGAGGAGGGAAGAGAGTGTGGTCAAGCTTATCTATTCTCTGGACACCCTCCCTATTTGGTGGCCTCCAGCTGGCCATGCCCTGGTCTGGAGTTCTCTCAAGGTGCAGTAAGCTCTAGATAAAGGGTTTAGCATCTCCTGCCAGGTTATAAAATCTCTTCTTCCACTCACCCATTTGGGGTGTGGGTTAGTAACATCTCTACCAGTTGATAATTTCAGGCATTTTCTACACTAAACCTTGCAGTTCCCCAATATCCTGTCCACATCCTTCTAAAATTCTCCTGATTTAAGTGTGCTGTTTCCTTTTGAGACCTTGACTACTGTACTTGTTAAAAAGAGGAAGAATGTTTTAATGAACATTTAAGAGATATGTTCTATTTATAAGCAGTAAGGCCCAAACAAACAAAAACCCTCAGCTATTATTTTCAATAGGAATACAGGTGAGGGAAGGTCAAAGAACTGTACTTCTGCTGTAGAACACACACTATATTCTACAAGGGTATCATAAAATAAATGGTTTATGATAGACGAATGGAGAGAGATGCCTGAAAGGGGGAAAATACAGCAAGAAGATCTGGGGACCAGCAGATTGTGCAACTATCATTCTTTCTATTCCAGACTCTCCCATTCTTTCGCTGTGCACCTTAAACACATCCTTTGAGCTCAGTTTCCTCATGTAAGGCATAGATTCTATGAGATGAACTCTGTGGTCCTTTCTAGCTTCAAAATTTTCTAAATAGGTATGTCTGTCTTGTGATGACAGGTCAAAGAGAATGGATACTGTTTCTGAACAGGGAATACCACAGCATCTCAGTGGCCTTTGTAACCACCTCAAGAGATTTCCTAGCCAACAGACTGTACATCCTCAAAGTGTCGCTACCAGTAGTGGCTCCTTTAATAAATGAAAGCTCATTGATATAAACCAAATGCCATAAAGTACATGAAACATATAATGTTATTTTCAGTATCCTTTCATTGCCCATTTTATACAATAGCCTGTTTACCACTCCTCTAGTTCTTTTCTTCCGCTTTATGAGTGATTATCCAAGATCACTGCTGCTTCCCTTTCTTTCCTTAAAATAGCACTCATTGTCTGTGAACTCCATTTAGTAGAGAATATTTCAAGGCCAGAGGAAGGATGGGAAATTCAAGTAAGTCAATTTTGCTACTTACTAAGTATACTAAAACATTGTGGCTTTGGAAGGGAGCTGAAGTCTAATTGCTAAAACTAAAATTTGCCAGTTTTCCAAGTTCTGGGGTTTTTTGTTGTTTTTTAAACATGCCCATGCTTTTAACAGGTATCTAGCGGACACACAAGAAGATCCAGGAACATCTGTTTTATTACCACTGGATTTCACTGGGGACCTCTCTGGCTCTTACAGGGGTTGCCTTCATCTGTGAATCAATCAGACACAGTGACCACCCAGACAGCTCAGCCACAGAGTTCAAAGAAGAGAAGGTGAGGTAAACTCTAGGAAACAAATGAGCAATAAAAAACAAGAGGGAAAGGTTCATTTTGCATAGGATTTTGCTAGGGTTGTCAAAGCAGGCCTATAAACGCTCGTAATGCAAATACTTCAACAACATAACTCTAAAATGTTTCTGAAGACTTTTAAAAGGGTCTTTCTTTTCTTAGTGATTTAATATGTTCTACTTTAACAAAAGTAGGGCACTTCTGTGAGTCAACTCCTATAAACTATCTTGGAGTTTAAATTTTGCTTCATAAGATATATCAGTGTAGACTAAGGAGTACCAAGAAGTAAAGGATTGTGTATTTTGGTCATTTTCAAAGAAAAATTTAAGAAAGATGCAAGATAAGACAAAAAGAATGAGTGGAATCATATACACCTGGATCCCAAGCAAAGCAATTTAATTTCTTTCTGAATAATTTGTAAAAGATAATACCAATTTCTGAGGCATGTGGTGAAGTGTTAGTTTTGGGTCCAGCAGCATCAGGATCACCTGAGAACCTGTTAGAAAAGCACATTTGTGGGCCTTACTCTGAACTATTCAATAAGAAACTCTGGGGTTGGGGTCCAGACACCTGGGCTTTTATGAGCCTTCTAGGTGATTCTGACGCATGCTCAAGTTTGAGAAGCACTATTATAAGGAGGGAATGAAGTCAAGTTTGCAAAATCTCTAACTTGGAAAAAGGAATCAACTATTTTATTTAAGATTTTAATTCTTTCCTTTCCAAGGAAACTGAGAGTTACTATGTAACAGGAAATATTTAAACATACATGGCCCTATATGCCTTCCATTAAGGATAAAACAGAACATTAAATCATGGTCACTCTTATACTGTTCTCAGGTTTTAGGAATTACATTCCACTGAGCCATAATCAACATCTCTCCCCAGTAATGCTTATCCTGAGATTCCTCATAATTTCACTGCACCAAGAGACTAAAAATTGTATCATTTAATGTAGGGAACACTGAGACACTAAAGGTATATAAATGTCTTATAATTAGGGACTCAAATTAATCAAGATCTGTCCATAACAACTGAAGAACTGTAAGAAAATAAGAGGAGATGACAAGGTTTACAGTTAATTAGCACTTGGCTTATTTCCTCATTTCCTTCAAGTCTCTGCTCAAGTCAAAGCAAGGCCTGCCCTTACCATCCATCTGTAATAGTGCAACCCCCCACCCCATTCCCTAGCGCCTGCTTACCCTGCCCTGCTTTTTTTTCCACAGCACCTACCATATAGTATGTTATAAAACTTATGTGTTACACTTTCTGGTTATCTCTTCTGCCCACTAGGATATAAGCTTTACGGGGACACAGAGCATTGTTTAATTCATGGATATATCTTGGGAACCACAACAGCGCCTGGGGCAGAGAAGTCATTCAATCCCTGACACACAGTGGCCTCAAACAAAAGTTGTGGAATTAACAGCTAGGTAATATTTAAGATATGTTATGGTAAAAAATGTTTAAGATGTGAACATCTTTGGGAAAAGGAATAAAAAAAGTTTTGGTTACAGAAGAATAATCTATTCCTACCCAAACAGGTTGGAAGGTATGCACTTGATTTATCAGCTTCACCTTTAAATATCTTGAGGATTTATATGAAATAAGAGAGTCAAGATCAATGTTGATTATTGTTCAATAAAATCAGATATCTGCATCTCATTTGGACAATATTTATGTATCTTCTGCCTATCTATGGAATTCTAAGAAATGGCAATCTGGGTTTGAATTGCAAAAGAAATAGAAAATAGAATCTTCCCCAAAAATTAGCAATCCACACGACAATATGCAATCTATAAACAAAACACTAATCAACAGTTTTCTGAAACAAATGTAAATTCATAACAAGTTTATTCTCTCTTCCAGCAGATGGCTGACCAAAACAGCACTTTGTTCATGTTTTTAACACATTTTCCAGAAAGAATAATCATGCTCAAATGCTTTCTCTTGTCTCTGTTTACGGATAGGGTCCCTGGCATAGTCTATCTAAAGGCACCTACCTGACTGTGCACCGAGAAAAGAGCTGAACTTTTTCTATTCTGATAACCTTCAACTCTTCCCTATTTCAAATATTCAAATACCTCCATCTGCAAAGTTTGGCCAAGTTCACAAACTATCTGGCAAAAATAACAAAATACAAAAAAGACCTGGGACCTTGGCAGGGAAAGGGATGAAGGTTAAAGTTATGTTTGAACAATTCCTTCCTCTCCTGTACTAGGTTCAAAGTCTTTCTTTTAACTACTAATTCATCATGGAAGCAATACAGCACAGTAGTTCCAAAACATGAATTCTGAAGCCAGACAGCTTAGGTTTGACCTCTGCCTCTTACTCTCTCTACTGACCTGTCTTAGTTTCCTCCAGGTAAAATGGTAAAAACAGTAACACCTTCCTGTTGTGAGGACTAAATAGGCCAATATATCTGTAAAGCACAATGATACTTCATATTTACTATTATTATTACAGCTCTGAAAATTCTAAGTTTTACAAACTTGGAATTTACTTTTAACAAGGTACTTCAACAAAATCCATTATCACTAACAAATTTCAGATTTGTCAAGGAATCACAAGCTATACCTGCTTTGTAAACTGTGGACTCACACAGGAAACTAACAAGAAAAGTGGTCAGTGTATGGGAAGCTCCACAACCTTTCAAAGAATGACAAGTGTCAATGTCACATGGCAAGAAATTCGGAAGCCCTTAACATACGCTGAGTAGAAGGATGACATAGTAAAACTGTATCTCCAGAACATTACTTTAATAGCTGAGTACAGGACAGGGTAGACAGGCGACTAGAAGCAGTAAATTAGCAAGAAACTTGCACAGCATGTAACTATGAAATAATCCAGGCAATTGATCAATAAGAGTTTAGATTCGAAGGTGAAATTGAGTGGGAAGGGGTAGGGGTCATATTAAGTCTGAGAGCAGTGAGGGACAACAGGATATTGGAGGTGCTAAGGGATGTCTATGCTTTCTGCAGCATAGGATTGAAGATAAGTTCTCATTTCTAATTCAGGTGTTCATGGGCTTAACTGAAAAGATTCCTGTAAAGATTCCTGTAGAGCAGAGGTCAACTACCATCCAGTGACCAAGTCGAGCTCATGGTTTGTTTCTGAATGACCAGTGAGTTAAGAATGGTTTTTACTTTTTTTTTTTTTTTTTTTTTTTTTTTTTTTTTTTTTTTTTTTGAGATGGACTCTCGCTCTGTCACCCAGGCTGGAGTGCAGTGGTGTGATCTCGGCTCGGTTCGGCTTAGCTCACTGCAACCTCCACCTCCCGGGTTCAAGCAATTCTACTGCCTCAGCCTCCCAAGTAGCTGGGACTACAGGTGCGTGCTGCCACTCTCGGCTAATTTTTTGTATTTTAGTAGAGATGAGGTTTCACTGTGTTGCCGAGGCTGGATGTGAACTCCTGAGCTCAGGCAATCCGCCCACTCTGGCCTCCCAAAGTGCTGGGATTACAAGCACGAGCCACTGCGCCCGGCCAGTTTTTGCATTTTTAAAGTAAAAAATTTAGAGGGTTGTAAAAAACCAATTAAGAATATGCAACAAAGACCTACGAGAACTGCACAGCCTAAAATATTGTATTTATTACCTAGCCCTTTACAGAAAACATTTGCCAACCTTTGTTTTCAAGCAGTATCAAAGCAGATTTCAAAATAAGCCGAAACTGATGGATAATAAAGAAGCTGGGGGCTACACAGTGTACAGCTCACTTTTTTCCTTACTCTGTTGCCCTAAGAGTTTGTTCCCTACTCCATCTACTTAATCCTTAATGTAGTTAGGTTAGTAAAAGTACTGATGCTCATTAGAAAGAAATCTTCTGCAGCACTGCAAACACCACACTACAGAGTCCACTTGGAGCATTTACAAAACAAGGGCCAGTTCCTGTGTGTCCTTCATCTTTTGCTGGTCAACAATAAATCTACAAATACAAACTGAGTCATTTGTGTAAAAAACAAAAACCTAGTTCTTTAAATTGTTAATTGTAGATTAAAACAGTAATAATTAAGCAAGTCACTATAGCTCATGCCTGTAATCCCATCACTTTGGGAGGCCAAGGCGGGAGGATCACTTGAGTCCAGGAGTTCAAAACCAACCTTGACAACTCAGCAAGATCCTATCTCTACCAAAAAAAACAAAAATTAGCTGGGCATGGTGACGTGCAGCTATAGTCCCATCTCCTCAGAAGGTCGAGGTTCACAGGATCACTAGAGTCGGGGAATTCAAGGTTGCAGTGAGTTATGATTGTGCTACTGCACTCAGCCTGGGTTACACAGTAAGAATCTGCCTTTTTTTTTTTTTTAAAGAGAAAGTGATAATTAAACTCTCAACAAAAAATATACTTGGGGAATGAAAAGTCATTCTTTCCCATACCCAAAATCGCAGACTAATATACTAATTTATAAAATGTTCTAGACAGGGACTTAGAGCTTCTTCTAGGAAAGAATGGAAAAAAAAAAAAAGCACTTCAAATATATCACATTTTTTGGGGGGGAGAGACATATAAGTGTGTAGGTGTTTATGTATGCATATGTATACAAAATATATATGACATTTCACCTTAAGTTTTAAAAGGCAGCTTATCATAATCTTCCATGAGAGCCACATAACCCCCTAACATTAAAAAATGCTGGTTTAATTTCTTTAACAAAACTTGTCTTTCAGGAAAGCACGTTAGTTATGGCAAAGGTCACTATATATGTGGATAACAACAACAAAGGAGACTCATCAATATCGGGAAACCAAATGTGTATAATTTAGGTTTGACATAGGATTGAACATAAAGGAAATTAAGATTCAGCTGGCAGGCTGACAGACCCCAGTTTGAGAAACATTCAACTAGTCCAAACCACAGCAGGCAGAGCAGGGAATTACCATGATGGCACAGGAGTTAAGAGAACAGACTCTGGAGTCAGACAGACCTGTGTTTGAGTCCTGGCTCCACCTCTCCCTAGCGTGTGAATCTGAGCAAATCACAAATTCAATCCTCAGTTTATTCCTCTGTAAAAACAGATAAAACTACCACCTAAATCATTTATGTGTAGTATTTGGTATAGTGCCTAATACACAGCAAGCATTCAATAACTGTTGACTAAATTAATGTTATAACGTATATTAAGTTCTATGTTCAATAAATACAGGTTATGGTTGTTATTATGGAAAAGCTAAGGAGCAGGCTGTCTGGACAAGGACCAGTGTCAGGAATGACCAACGCTAAACTGTAAGTAGATCAAGTTCCATCAACAGGTAAATCTGGCAGTTAGAATGAAATGGTTCAAACAGGCAGGCAAGCTGATATGAAGGCAAAACAGCAGCAGGTGGTAAAACCCAGCTTTGAAGATCGATTCATTAGAATTGGAAAGCATCAGAACCATTATTCAATTTTTCAGAATGGATTTTTCTATGCAAATATCTAGGTGACTTGTTGATCACGACAAGCACCCCTCTGCAATCTACATTTACTCGGTAAGTTTTATACAGGTTTTGTTTTTCGTTTTTTTTTCTGAGACGGAGTCTCACTCTGTTGCCCAGGCTGCAGTGCAGTAGTGCGATATCGGCTTACTGCAATCTCTGACTCCTGGGATCAAACGATTCTCCTGCCTCAGTCTCCTAAGTAGCTGGGACTACAGGCATGTACCATCATGCCCAGCTAATTTTTGTATTTTTAGTAGAGATGGAGTTTCGCCATGTTGGCCAGAGTGGTCTCGAACTCCCAACCTCGGGTGATCCACCCACCTCAGCCTCCCAAAGTGCTAGGATTACAGCTGTGAGCCACCTGCCTGACCTTTTTTTTTCTTTTTTCTTTTTTTCTTTTTTGAGACAGGGTCTCGCTCTCTCACCCAGGCTGGACCGCAGTGGCACAACCATGGTTGACTGCAGCCTTGACCTCCTGTGCTCAAACAATCTTCTCACCTTGGCCTCCCAAGTAGCTGCAACCATAGGGGCACACCACCACACCTGGCTAATATTGAAATTTTTTGTAAAGATGGGGTCTTCCTATGTTGCCCAGACAAACTCCTGGGCTCAAGCATCCTCACACCTCAGCCTCTCAAAGTGCTGGGATTACAGGCATGAGCCACCACATCTGGCTTAGAAAAATTGTTAGTTTATCAGTGGGTGCTCCTTTGTATCATTTAGAGAAACAATTAAAGAAGTCATCAGAATACATTGATTAGAAGGCAAGGAGTAGGTTAGAAGAAAGAAGAGAGCAAAAGTGGAATTTAGTCAGAAAAGAGTAACAAAATCAGAGTTTTTCCCACCAGAAGAAAGTGAAGCCTTCAAAGAAATTATAAAAAATCATTCATACTAAAAGGACACCAGCAATAAAATCTACTGTTTCACACAACACAACACTACTGTTCTGCCCACAGAACACAAACAAAACAACAAATTAGTTTTACTCTGGCACTAACAAACAATTCAATAGGTCATGCCTGAGAAAATATTTCTTTTCTAAGCTGCCTTTAAGTTCCAGCTGTTTGAAAGATGGGAAACTCTCCAAGTATGTAAGTAAAGCTCGGTCAGAATTATATACTACCTGGACTTGACTTTCCTATTTCCATAGCATTCACTGGAAATGATAGTTTGCAGCATAAAAAGAGGAGTTTGATTTAGTCACTCTGATTAGAAAAACATATGCTTGCATTTGTAATAACAAAATCTGCTTGGTTATAGGAATCTAAACTGTAGAAAAATAGTTGTTTTCATTATTTCTTTATTCAGAAAGAGAGAAAATGTCTCCAGGAAAAAAAGAAAAAAAAAAAAAGTGTTCTCATTAATTTGCAGGGCAATAATTATGGTTATGAAAGAAAAAAATGGGTACTAATCCAATTTACCTAAGGTTACTTTCCTTCAAGTCTACCTGTTAACTGTGTAGACTCTTAACCTTCCAATGACAGTATCTGCAATGATTAATTAGTCATTTTAATAAAGAACACTATTTCCTATGAAGACAAAAGTCTAAAGTCACATCAGAAGTTCCCTAATGTTGTAAATCCAGCCTCAAAAAAATGTCAATGACATGAAGCTATACTATCTTGCTTTCCTAATGCATTTCATGATGCTCAGCTAATAAATTTAGAGTATTTGTTTAAAGATCATAAAAAACAGCAAGAACATTCAATGATGCAGCAAAAGAGCTGTCATATTGCTGGCAGGAAATTCGATCTCCCCTTGTAGCTTGAATAAAGTCAGAAGCAAAGCATCCCTCTGCAGAAGCAAGAAAAGCCAAGCAAAACCGCAAGAGAAACATAGTAGGAAACTTTCATTTGGGGTCGATGGCAATTCTTAATACTTCTACACTTTTAAAATTATATTCAAATAAGCATTATGGAGTAGAATGGAAATTTTACATAACATTTCAGGAGGAAACATGTGGCTACACAGTGCTGTCAGGCTAGCATGCCTGCCTCTGCTCCCACCCTCCAAGCAGATGAGCAAGTCTCATTACTGACTTTTTGCTTGTAAGTATAAACTATGTATCTGAACAGCTTGTTTTCAAGCAAAGCCAATCATCCCACAGAATATTTTAAAAACTACAAATCAACCACTAACTATTAAGCGCTTGCTAGGACAATAATGAAAGCATGCCTGTCTTTACTTGCCTTGGGAACTGTCGGAAAGAGCCTCTTAGTGCTCCAGGCCTTTAAGTCCAAACTCCTGCCAGGTCTGTCGCCGGCTTCTCAATTGAGCACACTGAAAACAAAGCCAGTCTTCCTCCCTGCAAAATCAGCTGCCTGTCCCATTTCTGCAGTAGTAAACAACATTCTCCCAGACTCATGAGTTGCAAAACCTGGGGTCACTTTTAAATACTCCCTCCCTCTTTGCCATGTATATCCGGTTAACCAGTTCATCCTGAAGAACCACCATAGCATCTCTTGTAGCCATCCCTTCCTCTCGGTCCCCAGACTCAAGATTTTTGACCTTAACTCCCACTCAACTAATGGCAACAGCCACATAACTACTCTTTCTGTCCACAGTTTCTTCCTACCACATACCACCACCAGCATGCATGCCACCACCAGGAGTCATGGTGGGTACCTTCGTTTGTTCCACTTAAAGGCTGTGACTTTTTATAAAACATTTTAAATCCTGATAGCTGCTAACAGTAATATTAATATATTGGCTTTCCTAAACTTGGGAGTCATGTGGTATTCTAGATTACTGAGCTTTATAGATGTCCAAGAATTTATTCTTTTGGCAATATGTTTTACTTCAATACCTTTGAATATGTTGTAACTTGTCCTGCCTTGTCAAAAATCAAACAAATAGCAAGTACCTTTTCTTGATGGCCTTAGGTCATCATCATTATGGGGTTATATTAGAGTATAATAAATGATATTCATAAAACATCCACGGACACTACTGAGGTCCCAGGCTGCTGGCTTCCACTTTATGAATGCTACTTTTGATACCACCTCCCATGTGTTTTATTGAAATTCTGTAGTGTCTGTTTGGGCTGCTTAGAGGTCTTTTTTTGCTAGCCTCCTGGCCTAAGGTTGTACTTGCAACTGATCGCTGACTGACAACCAAACACTAAATAGGTGAGGTGTGCCTATTTATTTAACCTTCTTATTTATAAAGTCTTACCTTTCCAAATTTAAAAAAAATTCATGGAAGGCACTGACACTCCTTTATGTAATCTGTATTACCTGTTATTCCTAGCTGTTGTTCCATCATCACAATAGCCCATGAAATCACTAGTGTCACACACAATTTATCTTTAAAAATTAGCTGGAAAATAAGTATACTCAGACACACAGGAATTCAACTGTGATAAATGACCTATCAAGCTCATTTAAGAAAAAGCCAAAGAAAATGTGTTACTGTGAAAAGCATCAAAGGTTTCCATGTTTACTTTCCTTATACTCATGTAGATGAATATGCATATATATGTATATATTAAATTGGTCTCAGGTGCAGCCTTGAACTACTTGCCTTCATCACTCAGAACTTCCCAGCCATAGAACTAAAAAGGTGCATTCCAAACAGCATCTCAGGGATTTGCAGCATAAAGAAACAAAAGTCAGACAGAGCAAGAACTTGGAGTTAAAAGTATGGTACCTAGAGACTAGGCACCAGAGGGCAGAAGGTTTATGCTGTGTGAGAAGACACTGATGAAGAATGGAGGGAGTCAGTCCCCACCCCCTGCTGCTGGGCCTCCCTACTGCACCTACATCATTGAGGCAGAGAACAAGGTATTTCACCTCTGCAAACAATCTTTTTAAAAATAGCCCAGAAAATTCTGGGAACAATTCAGATGTTTTACAAAGTCTGAGATGTATTTGTCTATGTGACTCTTCAAAAACAAAGTCATTGTTCTTAACAACTAAGTCTGTCATTTGATCAATACAGCCACACACACAACACATACATACACACACACACACACACACACACACACACACACACACACACACACACAGCTATCTGAGATTTTTTTTCCAAGCAACAATTCTTTTAAGGCAAAAATGTCACCTACTTATATGAAAATGCTCTCTGCCATCGTTTGTTTCTGTGGAAAACAACAAAATCTTACATATGATTCACTAATGCTTAAGGAAAGAAATCACCCAGCATAGTTCAGACTCCTGAAATATTTTCAGCTCATCTTGCTCCCCCACCTGCTGCGTGCTCATCTGACATCAGTGTGGTTCTCCCTGCCTGGTTTATTGCCTTGACACAAAGCCTTGATGTGGCTTTGTTTAATTTAGCTTTATGGGCTTCCCTGCCACAACATTAACAACTCAGTGATGGGAAAGGAGGCAAGCCACTTCCATTGCAGGTTTAAGCTGGGTTTTTTGTTTTGTTTTTTTTAAACACACCTCTTATTTGCTAACAACAAGATGAAAGGGCCTGGTAGAACTGGTTGCCTTTGCACAATAGAAAAACAGACATAAGAATACAAAGAGATGAAAGAACATTAGATACAAGAAATATATAGAAAAAGAGGGGGGAAAAAGGCATCCTGAGTAAACCATCTTTTCTCTGGAATCTAAAATACTCTGTTCTTGGTTTATCCAACCAAAAAAAGTTGTACAGTATAAAGGGTTTGGTATGGTAATTTTACAATTCGAGATTGATGTTTTGAAAAACATAAGATGTACAAGTTTTAATTACAATTTATGGTGACACACCTTGGTAGACTGAACAAGAACAGCTCTTTGGCAAAACAAACAAACAAAAAAACACAAAACCCTCTTACTACCCATCTATTTTTGAAAGCACACTTGAATTACATAAAATGGTGCTCTGTTATAACCAGCACACAGAAGGAAAAACCTTTCACCTTTTGCCAGAAGACACAATTCCAATATAAATTGAGAAGGGAGGGACTGATTTCTAACTTGTCCCTGGTAATTACAGTGGGATTACACATGCACTGCAAGTTCTGCTTAGTCTCTACTGGGCCTGACAACAGTCATCCTTCCCTATTCCCACCATTCTAGTCCCTGCTTTACCACCTTGGCTCATTCAGAAAAATACAAGTGTGCCAAACTACAGGACACCTGGGCAGTGAAAGCAGATCCGCCTCCCGGAGATAAAGCCTAGGGGTTCTCTGTTAACAACCAATTCAAAGGAAGGAATTTAAAGAAAACAAACTTTAAAAGGGCCTCTCTGCTGCTGAGCCTCAGGAGACCACAGCTTCAAACAGATAGAAAATGCTATTGGCATAACGTCTTCATTGATGTATTATTGAAAAAATCAAATAACATAAAACAGACATGAAATGTTTATGACAGGATACTGAATGAATACAGTGCCACTGAGGTCTGATAAAACTAGCAATATTCTCCCAAAGGCAGCAGACTTGATAAAGACACTGAACAGGGCAAATGTACTCTTAACCAAGTTCCACTTAACCAACCCACTGGATTACCCACACATCTCCATTCCTTCCGTAAAACACATCAGCGAAATCCGTAACACCGTGAGGTCCCCCACTAGTACACACAGCATATTCCTATCCCCTCCCCTGCTGCATGGTCATGCTAATTGTACTTGTATTATATTATTAACAACATTTACATAGACCAGTGAAATATGAAGGCAAAGTAATTTCTGTGAAAATTAAACTGAATGCTTTGGAGAAACTCAATCAAGTGAATCAATTAATAAAAATACCAAAATAGGTTCAGAATGAAACTGTAAATGGGAAAAGGCTGATAAAAATCTGTATCCTGGTTCCGAGGCAAGAACTAAAATAAAAATTCCATTCCTGATTCCGTCAGCCTCGGAATATTAAACTAGGAATTGCTTTTTGCTCCCCTCAGTTCCGGCCTTCAAAATAATGCTTTAGGTCCGGCACAGCAGCACTTTGGGAGGCCGAGGTGGGCGGATCATCTGAGGTCAGAAGTTCAAGATCAGCCCGGCTAACATGGAGAAACCCTGTCTCTATTAAAAATACAAAAATTAGCCAGGCAGTAAGGGCACGTGCCTGTAGTCCCAGCTACTTGCGAGGCTGAGCAGGAGAATCGCCTACAGGAGGTGGAGGTTGCAGTGGGCTGAGTATACCATATACAGATAATTGGGGTTAGCTATATTTTAAAATTGAGAGCAATCTGTTAAGCTAAAAGAAAAGAGGGGAAAAAAAGCATCCTGATTAAACCATCTTTTCTCTGGAATCCAAAATTCCAGAGAAAATTCAGTTTTTTCCCTGCACTCCCGCCTGGGCGACAAATGCTTTAGAGGTATTCTACACCTCCCTGCCTCTAGATAAAGTCTAGGATGAGGAAAGTATTTGCAAATTTATCTTAAACATTTTATATTCTCCTTTAGCCAGCTTTTACAATTAACTGACCAAATACTCGTTCTAATTATATCACAAGTTTTATACTAAATAAACAGCATAAACCATTGCAAAAAACAAAGACAAATGTCATTACTTCTTTGGCACAATTGGCAGCTTTTAGAAGAGGCAGTTCACAGAGTAGACTGTGAACCTTTTACCAAAATCATTCTACTAAGTGTAGCTACTATTAAGAGCAAGAGCTTAGGATAGCCTTTAAGTGTAGATACAGAAAAAATCAATGACTTTTATTCATTTGCTTTCTAAACAGCATTCTTAAATTGCAGATGACTTTTCTCCTTAATATTGATCAAGAAAATCAGATGTTTAAATGAAAAGTTTGTTGCAAAAAGAAAATACAATGGGAACAGTAACTTTGAAAATAAAGCAGCGAGATTAGTAACTTACCCAAGGTCACAGAGCTAGGAAATAAAACAGTCAAAGCAGTCTGATGCCATGGACTTAACTCTCAACCAAAAGTAATAATGATAGTTAGGATCACAAAACAAAGCAAAACAACAACAACAAAATGAAGATGGTGATAATAATAAATGAAAACCAACTTGATGGTTCAATTCATAAAGCATCAGACTCATCCGTCTACTGGAGAGGGCCTGTAGACCTAGAATAAAGATGTTTATCTTTTGAAATACCTATTATTCCTTAGACTGCAACGAACACTTTAAAAACTCACTTTTACCTGTGAGCATTAGCCACAGATGCCTATATTAAGAAGTGTAATGTCTCTCTTAAGAAAGATGCTCTGGCATCAGTGTGCAGAAGGGACTAGAAACTGAGGAACCACACTGGAGGCTATCACTGTCTGGTTAAACTGACCATAAGAAATTAATGACAATCTTGAGTTAAGGCAAAGAGACAGTCAAAGAGGGAGATAAGAGATCTATTTAGGAAGTAGTCATCTTCCTATGAGTATTTACCTATATTATTACCTATAAATTATTACAGTTATTGATTAAGCACTTGTTGCAGGTCAGGCACTTGGCTATGGACTGAATATTCGAATACAATTCAGTTCAGCTTACCACTCTTCCCCCTGCACGGCCCACTGCTGTTTCCTCACCTCCACAATGTAACTGACAGCATATTCCTTTTTTACTTAGGCCCCAAATCCAGCATGAATGGTAATGACTCAAGAAAAAAACAATGCCAAAATTTTGGCAAAAGAGCACAGTGGGCAGTGGATGGAGGAGGCCTTTGGCATTAGGAAAACTACTTTTACATTACACTTTTCTTGCCTGTAAGGAAACTTTTTTTTCACAAACAATTTAAGTCTATATTAATGCCATTTTCTTCTCCCCAGAAAGAGGTTACTAATCTATAAATAGTACTAAAATTTACAATCTAGGTAGATCAATCTTGCCCAACACCATCTCTAATAGCCACAGTACAAAAGTAGAGAAACCAGCCTTATTTCTCTATTTCAGTCCCAAGGTACTGCTTGAATTTCTGTTTTTGCTCTAACAAACAGAGCAACTGCTTCTCCCTCTATAAACTACTCTCTCCTTTCCTGAATGATGAACACAGCAGGAATCTTAACACTGCTTCAGATGTTACATAAATTCTCCCTGTCCTTCTGAGGATGATACAAAGAGTCTTAAATGGCTCTTTATCTACTGACTGTGACATCAGCGTTGGCAGCCACAGCACTATAATTGTTTTGGGGGAGAAGCACTGCATATCTCTGAGTGATCACATGCATTCTCTATTCCCTCCCTATCAGCCAAACACTGTGTTTAGTGAACAATATAAACAATACATCAATTACGGTCCTTTAAAATTGAGAGTCAAACAGAAAAACATACCAATTATCTAGTTCTCTATGTTTTATAACAACCTAATTTTCGAGCTATGATTTAATTGTCTTCGTTATAAATAAGGAGTTTTTCAAATTATTCTTCCCTCCTCTAGCATTTATGCTATATTAACCTTTTTTTCCACAAATATCTATATATCTTCTGATTTCATGACTCATTTTGTCCTGAACAGACCATGCTTCAATTTCTCATCTATGGCAACTACGTCAAAAAAGAAACCACAATTACTAAATACAAAAAAAGGATCCCCATAATCTTCTGTGATTTAAGTGTCAGTGAAACTAAACTTGTGCTCTGTTCCAATTCACTCTCAAAAAAGTTCAATTAGGACTAAATGAAACGACCAAAAAGTATAGTCCAAAACGTTAACACATACTGAAGCAGGCTACATATCTGCAAACAAAATGAGGTTTTATTAGTGATAATTCTCCCATTTCTTCAGCACACAGACAGATGTGTGGCTTTAGCAGTTTCTGATTTTGCACCTGACTCACTTAAATGCAAGTTGGCCTTCACTGGAACTTAGCCCAGTTCAAGCTTAGCCCTTGAACTTCTCTTCCTTCTAAAGATGACAGCTTGTGGGTATGGCTACAAAACCTGTCATGAGTTATCATAGTACACCAACTTCTATTACCCTCCTCAGGCCGAAAATAAGAATTCTGTACCTGCTTCCTTTCTATTAGCCTTTGGGATGAAACTATTATACTAGAAACTTTACAATCCTCTGTTAACTCTCACTATTGACTTATGGAGCCAGATAATTCTTTTCTGAGAGGCTGTCCTGTGTATTGTAGGATGTTTCACTGTCCAGTGACAAATGCCAGAGTAATCTCTCTATTTGTGACAACGAAAAAGTCTCCAGATGTTGCCAAATGTTCACGGGAACCACTGCTTTAGACTTACCCCACTGTCTGTCTGCCCCATGTGAAGTCTAGGATGAGGAAAGTACAATCAGAGAATGAGAATAACTTCAAAATTCTCCCCATCGTCTTGAACCTTAAAGGTGCACAACCTTGGAGGCCATGAGCCTGGGTCTGGAGTTACAAGTGCTCTGAGCTGTAGCCCAGCAGCTTCAGCTCTGCCTAGCCAGGTGCCAGACACCAGGCCCTTCCTTGCTGTGGCCATCTTGCTTCTCACTCGCAGGTCCTTTCTTGAATGACAGACCAGACAAAAATTTGTGAGAAGTGTAAGTTTTCTAAAAGTCAACTATAAATTCAGTATTGCTTTTTTACTTCCCTTATGTGTACTGTTGTGCCTATAGTCAATCATTTCACCCCATAAGAAACATGATTTCAGTAGGTTAAGGCACAAGTTATTAGGCTGTATTCCAAACATAAACTGGTAGCTGTTCTAAGAGAAAAAAGAAAATGCATCAAGAAGAAAAGCCAAAAGAAAAGCTCTTCTTTAAGGTTTCAAGTGTCCCCTTGATAATAGTGCTATTCATGGATCAGAAAAGATACTCATTTCATGAGTGCTGCACAATAGCTTCTTGTTGTAATAACCATTACAATATAGCATTTACTGAAAGGCTTGTGGGCCGGGCGCGGGGGCTCACGCCTGTAATCCCAGCACTTTGGGAGGCTGAGGAGGGCGGATCACAAGGTCAGGAGATGGAGGCCATCCTGGCTAACACGGTGAAACCCCGTCTCTACTGAAAATACAAAAAAATTAGCCGGGCATGGTGGTGGGTGCCTGTAGTCCCAGCTACTCAGGAGGCTGAGGCAGGTGAATGGTGTGAACCCAGGAGGCAGAGCCTGCAGTGAGCCAAGATCACACCACTGTGCTCCAACCTGGGCAACAGAGCAAGACTCTGTCTCCAAAAAAAAAAAAAAAAAAAAAAAAAAGAAAGGCTTGTGGGGAGCACATCAGACTTAGTAACTATAGAGTGACTCACCTTTTTTTTTTTTTTTAACTCTGAAAATAAAATACTCTTAACTCACTAAGTTTTAGCATGAGTACCATTGATGGGTATCATTTCTATCTTCTGGTAAGAGTACTTTATTGGTCCCTAAGCTATTTAAAGATTCTCATAAACTCATCAAAGTGATTTACTTATGAGAGCTGGAACCAATCCAAACTATGGCTAAGTGTTTAAAACTTATAAAAGTAGATAAATTAATTTTACTCCAGCACAAACAGATGTGAAAAAACAGACCACTGGAAGTCAAAAAACAAATAGCTCTTTGCCCCGAAAGCATCTGATCTTAATCTATCAAAAATTACCACTGCATTGCCCTTTGCTATGCCATGTTTAACAACACCAAGAGTCATTACCCTTCATTACTTCTCCTACCCTCAAAGAATTTATAGGTAAGAATTTATAGGATAGTAGATTTATCCCTATCTTACTTAGGGATAGATATTAAAGTCAGTGAAGAATAGGCTAAAATCCATATTATTGAAATTATTGCTGTAAATTCCTTCATTTGTGAATTCTGTCACATATACAACACTTATAGTTAATATAAAAGACGGAGTGCATGTAGCTGAATTCATGTAAATTAAATTTGTATATGTCTGCACCGTACTAAGATAGTTTTAAGCAAGAATATATATGGCAGAGAGAGTCCCATTATTTATTATTGAATCCTTCACAGTAAGTCACATCTTTTTAGGTGATAATGTTGTATGGTAACCCTGAATTATTCCACCCAATTAAAAAATCCAATCGAGTTAAACTATTACATCTTGCTTCTCACACGTGTCTTAGTCTATATCTGGTGCCTCTGTTTTCTCTCCACGACCCTCACTTGGTCCAGCAGAAGAGGCTTGCTACGTGTTCAGAAATACAAGCAAAAATCAGGATTAGGAGACACCTGCTCAGGCAGACTAATGCCTCTTGGCAGACACCCTCCAGTTGAGCAAGAGGAACATCAGTAAAGTGAAGAAGAAATAGGAAGCAAAGTGTTTGTGTAAATACGTAACAAAGACAAACCTCTTTGGCATCTGAAAAGCATGAAATCAAAAGTATGGCTGAAAACATATCATTACAATAGGACTTAAGACAACAGAGAATTCATGACCATAACCCAAAAAGAATGTGAAACAATGACAAGTCACTGAACCTCCAACACTGCTACCAAGTGTAATTTCTGATAGAGGCAACTGGCACTTTCTCACAAAACTTTTATTAGTCACTAAAACAGTTTCTTAGGGGAATCTTCATTCCAATCAACAAGACTCACAGCTAAAAATTTCTCATATGTATTCTAAGCTAATGAAAATCTGGTGAATATAGGCCCTTTTAAAGAAAATACAATAAATCAAAGTTATCTTCATGAAGCTATGTTTCTAACGAACATGCAGCATTAAAACTGGAGCTTAAAATGCAGAAGAAAGTTTGACTATAAATTAAAATCACACACACATTTAACATAATTAATTTGGTGAAAACAAAATCATCCTATCCCAGGTGGGAGGGTAGATATATACCTCTAACCATACTGGTTTTCAGGTGGAGCCAGAAAGAGGAATACAAAACCACTCCAGAACCCCCGTGACTCTCACAAGTGAAGGTGAAAGTCAGAGAAACAGGCTGCAACAGGTCACCAGGGCAGGAAGAGCCTGATGTGGAGCCAGAAGCCAAAACTAAGAGCCCAGTGATAGAGCCAGGTTAGACAGGAACAAGACATAGCATTTCCAAACACGTAAGGTGAAGCAGACACCTGTCTGCTGTCCATGGCGAGGCCCTGGTAAGCAGGTTAGGTGAGCAACCTGCATTAAGGCAAGTCATGAAATGGAAAGAAACTCTGTCCAAAGCCACATCAAAGTTACAACCATTTAGACTGATGTACAAACTTTTCTAAAACCAATTATTGAGTATTTACGAAGCACTTTATATACCTTATCTAATTTACTTAAGCTCTTCCAAAAATCTTATGAGGCAAATATAAAATTTTAACAATTTTAAAATTAAGGAAACTAAGATTTAGAAGAGTTACATAGTTTTCCCAAACTCATATAGTCAAATAAGTGGTAAGGCTAACCTTTGAGCTAAGGCCTTTTGGATTCCAAAGCCAGTGTTCTCAAGAGTAAACCCAAATGTCTAAATGCGTGCTTTTCCCATTTAAACACACAACCTGAAAGATTAAAGTTACTGGCAGCATCTTGTTGTTAAGAGTTCCACTGGTAGGCCGGGCGCGGTGGCTCAAGCCTGTAATCCCAGCACTTTGGGAGGCCGAGACGGGCGGATCACGAGGTCAGGAGATAGAGACCATCCTGGCTAACACGGTGAAACCGTCTCTACTAAAAAAAAATACAAAAAGCTAGCCGGGCGAGGTGGCGGGCGTCTGTAGTCCCAGCTACTTGGGAGGCTGAGGCAGGAGAATGGCGTAAACCCGGAAGGCGGAGCTTGCAGTGAGCTGAGATCCGGCCACTGCACTCCAGCCCGGGCGACAGAGCAAGACTCCGTCTCAAAAAAAAAAGAGTTCCACTGGTATTGAAAGCTGTGTTATGTATCACACCAACTAGGAAGCTGGAGAGGATATGAGGTATCATACAATATGAGGGAATCCAAGGACCACAAGGTGTATTGTTGAGATGCATCCATATACAGTAAGGAAGATTCCTTAATCAAAATGCTGCCAGCACATGTAAATAAAGAATTTGACAAACCACAGCAGAGGTTCTCCAAGCATGGTTCTTGGACCAGCAGTGACATAACCTAAGGTCTTCTTGCAAATCCAAGCTCTCAGGTCCCACTCCAGACCTACTGAATCAGAAACTCAGGGTGGGGAGCAGCAATCCACATTTTTAACAAATCCTAAGATGATTCTGATGAACACTGAACTACAGAATACGGAATGGAACATTCAGCATTCTACAAGATTTCTTAAAAGTGATACATATCTAATGTCAATGAAGAATGATATGAACCTTAAGTAAAACTGATGTGCTAAAGTAGTACACATGAGGCCAAATCGATTATAAAATTCTCAAATGATTTCCAAAGACGAAAAAGGTTGAGATCCTTCAAATTATGAGAAGGCCAAATAAGTATCCTGAAGACAAACCTTTATTATCTACTTAAATAATAGCCAATTTTTAAGTCGATATGCCCAATAAATCATGTACAGTATTTCTTACTGCAGCCACTACCAAAACAAAACAAACAAAACTGAAATAAACTAGACCACTTCTGAATCCTTCAGATGTTTTAATGTTCAGTTAAGTAAAACAAATTTGACTATTCATTCTTGAAAAGCATAATGATAACTGGACAACTATCATATATGCCACATGCCCATACAACCTATAAAAATTCCCACCAATGCAAAATGACTGGTTCTGGCCCAGAATTACATAATTATACACTGTTAAAAGAAGACTAACATTTGAGACAATTTCACTCAACTCTATTATTTTATAAATTAGAGAACTGAGGGCCAAAATATTCATGTGGACAGCTGGCTACTGGCAGAACTAAAACCAGAGGCTGGGCTTCCTGACCTCCAGCCCCGAGAGCTCTCAATCTACCAGCCTGCCTCAGCCAA
The DNA here is from genome assembly GCF_001698545.2 of Rhinopithecus bieti. NCBI lineage: Eukaryota > Metazoa > Chordata > Mammalia > Primates > Cercopithecidae > Rhinopithecus > Rhinopithecus bieti. Next base: position 3,290,628 of record NW_016804196.1, on the reverse strand, counting down.
GCTTTAACTCAAAAAAATAGAACACATGGCTTAATGATACTTCAGCAAGTCCCAAAACACTTCTGGAATTAACAGAAACTTAAAACCAAAAGAAGACTATTATTTAGCTACATTAAAGAATTTATATGAAGAGAAATCATGGCCCGACAAATTGAATACGAGACAGAACCCTGTAATCTGCATACTAGCCACAAAAGACAGTATCTGTTTCTACCATAATTAAATTCTATACTATGTAATGAAAAGATGAATCAATTATTGAGTAATTTAAACAGACAATCATATCAATTAGTACCTGTTTAGTCACAAGTTGGTTTTGACTGTCAGTTACTTCAGTGAGGATGATAATACAGATGACATTCATCCCTCTGCACACTTACCAAGCACCTGCTGTGTGTCTCCAAGCACCAGGATACTGCAGTGAGTGAACCATACAGCAAGGCAACCACTCTCCTGAGGATTACTGACCAACAAGAGGCAGAGTGACAAGTTCCATGGAGACAGTTAAAATAGTGTAATGTAATAGGTAACTAAAGAGGAATGGAGACTGCTGAAGATCGCTCTGAAGAGGTGACATTTAATATGAAACCTGAAGAAAAAAAATCTGAAGGTCTGGAGAAGATGATTATCGACAGAGGGGACTACAAATACAAAGGCCTAAGGAGAGCGAGCACTTTCATGCTCAGGCAGAGTAGCAGAAGCAAGGCTACCAAGGGGAGGAAGGGTAGGAGATAAGGCTGAGGAGGGCAGGCCTAGGAGGGCATTCGGATTTCATTCTAAGCACAATGGGAAACCCCTGGAAGGTTTTAAATAGGAGCACAACAGGATCTAATTGCATATGAACACAACAAAATCATTAAAATTTTCAATAGCCTCTGAGTTTATTACTCCAGTCACTATCATTCCCTGAATTAACGATATACAAGCCTACGGCGAACCTCCTGGGACCAGAGAAGTCAGAAGGCTTAACTTAAAATATTTCCAAAGCATAATATGAGCAAACACGCTAAAGAATGACTCAAAATCTATACCACATCACCAAGCTATAAACATTAATCAATAAACTAACAGCTACTCCACAGACTAAATTATTCTATCTCCTGGATATTTACTTAGCCTGTATACTACCTTAGAACAGCAGTAATAAAAGTTTTATAAGGTGTCTTTTGGAGCTCTACTTTCATGTAAAAAAACCTTCTAAAGAATAAACTTAATTTGAACACATGCTTCTATTATTTCTAAAAATAAGTAATCTTACGCTTAGATAGCTATGTCTCAGAGCAAAACAACAGCAAGGCCCTGATGGAATAAGCACAGTATATAATAAGTCAGAGGGAGTTCAGAATGAATTTATTCTTAATTTATTCTTACCATCCTCCTCCATCACATCTTCCACTGCCAGTTCAACAGAAATTACTTCCGAAACTGAAGGCTATATTTAGTCTTCCAGATTATTCTCTTTAAATTAGCCCCTCTAAGTATAAAATGATTTTAAAACAACATAGCACCCAAAATTATTGGCTGCCCAGTCTGCCCTTCAAGTCAATGATTTCCAACGTTGTCTTTTTAATTGCCAAGGTTCCTCAACTATTCCCTCAAAAAAAGTCTCCTGTATCACCACAGTCTGGTAGGTGCTGGGAAGAATATCAAAGGTAATACATTAAAAAGAGTTCAATCTAATAAAATAATGACAATAGAATGCGGCAAATATAATAACAGAAGTTACGGCTAAGTCCTCCAAGTTAGGGATTGATTAATTCTTTACATAGAAAACTGGCTGATTCACTCTCTCCTTTTCATATGGTGTGACATGGAGATTCCATCAAGTGACAGCACCTAGATTTAGGCAACTCTTGGGAAACTGACAGTTATTGAGGATTTTTCAGCACAGTAGTAACATGAATGATTGGAGTAATTTTAGAGTAATAACCTATGGCATTATGACATTATGGAAATAGATTGGAGAAGGCAGACATGATATGCAGGACACTAATGAGAAGCATATTTTAATGTGAGGGACAAAAAAAAAAACAAACGAGGGATTGAACAAAAACAGTCTAAAAGAGAGTCCTTACTGGTTGGGGGAAAGGGGTGAGTCCTTTCTAAAACAGAAATCCATGACAAGTGATATCCAAATATAGAGAGTGAGGGAAAAGTAAAGTCAAAATGGATCACAGACTTAGATATAAGAGTTAAAACTACAGAGCTTCTAGAAGAAAACTCGAGAAAAATCTTTGTGACTTTACAGTAGGCAAAAAATACCTCACAAATTAGACTTTATAAAATTTTAACTTCTGCTCTTCAAAATACACCCTTTAGATAATATGTAAGAAATATATAATAAAATATATAAGTAATAATATAAGAAACCACAGAATAGGATAAAATATTTTTCAATACATACATATACCTAATGAGGACTAATATCCAGCATATAAAAAGAACTTTTACAACTCAGTAACAATCCAATAAGAAAAACGGGCAAAAGATCTAAACTCACATTTCATATATGAAGATACCTGAATGGAAAGATGCTCAAAATCATTCACCGTCAAAGAAATGCAAATTTAAACCCCAATAAGATACCACTATAAGTTCATTAGAATGGCTCAAATTTAAAAGATTAACACCAAATACTGCGGAAAATGTAGAGCATTTGGAACTTTCAAACACTGCTAGCGAAAATACAAAATCGTATAAACACTTTGGAAAATAGTTTGGCAGTTTCCTTTAAAATTAAACAAACATCTACCATTGGGTTGCTAAATATTTAACCCCCCAAAATAAAAATATATGTTCACAGAAAGTCTTGTACACCAATGTTCATAACACATTATTCATACTAGCCAAAAACTAGAAATAGCCCAAGTGTCCATCAATAGGAGAATGACTAAACAAACTGCCATGTATTCATACAACAGAATACCAGTCAGCAGGCTGGGCATGGTGGCTCACACCTGTAATCCCAGCACTTTGGGAGGCAGAGGCAGAGGCGGGTGGATCACAAGGTCAGGAGATTGAGACCATCCCAGCCAATGTGGTGAAACCCTGTCTCTACTAAAAATACAAAAATTAGCTGGGAGTGGTGGCAGGCACCTGTAATCCCAGCTATTTGGGAGGCTGAGGCAGGAGAATCGCTTGAACTCAGGAGGCGGAGGTTGCAGTGAGCCAAGAGGCAGAGGTTGCAGTGAGCTGAGATCATGCCACTGCACTCCAGCCTGGGTGACAGAATGAGACTCCGTCTCATAAAAAAAAAAAAAAAAAAGCACTCAGTAATAAAAAGGAATGAACTACCGAATACAACTTGGGAGAATCTCAAAGTCATTCTACTGAGTAAAAGTGAGCAGATGCAAAAAGTGATGGCTCAATTTTGTGTGTCAACTTGGCTAAGCTACACTAGGTGTTGGTGTGAAAATATTTTATAAATGTGATTAACTACACTCAGTTGACTTTAAGTAGACTTTCCTCTATGTGGGTGGGCCTAATCTAATCAGTCAATGGTAATAAGAACAAAAACAGATTTCCCAGAGGAAGAGGAATTCTGCCTCAATACTCTAACATAGAAATCCTGTCTACATTTTCAGCCTGCCCTACAGATTTTAGACTCAAAATTACAACATCAATTTCTGTCTGAGTTTCCAGCTTGCTAGCCAGCCCTACAAACTTCAAACTCAAGACTGCAGTACACAATCCTACAAGAGTTTCCAGCCTGTCAGCTTGCCCTAAAACTGTTGGACTTGCCAGTTCCCATAAGCAAGCCAATTCCTTAAAATAAACTTCTTTATATATATATTTTTTAAAATCTCTTTATAGATATATATCTATGCCTATGTATAGACACAGATAGGGTATCTTATTGGTTCTCTTTCTCTGGAGAACCCTAATACAGCATTTTATATTTATATGAAATGTATATAAATTACATAATTTATATAAAATTATAGAAATGCAAACGAATCTCTAGTGACGAAAGGTAGATAATGAACTTGGTTCCCTAGGGCAAGGGTAGATAGAGGATAAACACTGCAAAGTAGCATGAGAAAACTTCTGGGGATGACGGAAATCTGTTATATCTTGACTGTGGTGGTGGTTTCACAGGTGAATATAGGTCAAAACTGATCTAATTATACACTTTAAATGACAGTTTACTGTATATAAATTATACTTCAATAAATTATACCTAAAAGTGGACAACTAGGTGAATGATAGTGTCATTAGTCGAGATAAAAAATACATGAAGAATACATGCTGAAGTGGATTTGCCTTTAGTCACACTACACTGTGGTTGTATTGAGATATCCTGTGGTAATGTCAAGAAAGCCAATGAATATATGAGTTTAGATCTGAAAAGATAAATGTGAGCTGAATGCAGCTTTGGGAGTTGTCTGCACAAAAGTAATGAGAATGGCTAGGGATAGATTTGATGAGAACAAGACAGCAAATAAAGAAAAAGAATGTCTTATAAGTGGATTGGGCGCGGTGGCTCACGCCTGAATCCCAGCACTTCAGGAGGCCGAGGCAGGCGGATTACCCGAGGTCAGGAGTTCAAGACCAACCTGGCCAACATGGTAAAACCCTGTCTCTACTAAAAATACAAAAAATTAGCCGGGCGTGGTGGTGGGCGTCTCTGATCCCAGCTACTCAGGAGGCTGAGGCAGTAGAATCGCTTGAACCTGAGAAGCAGAGGCTGCAGTGAGCTGAGCTGGCACCACTGTACTCCAGCCTGGACAACAGAATGAGACTCCATCTCCAAGAAAAAAAAGAATGCCTTATTAGTGTCCCACAGATTCTGCTATTGGGTCTTTTGTGACCTGAGGAATGCAGTTTCAATAGAGTAGTAGGATTGAAAGTTGGACTGAAATCAGTTTTAGAAATAAAAGGAAATTCTTTTAAAGTGACCATGGTGATTATGGGTTTTTTTTTTTAAGACATTAGCTATAAAAGCAAGAGAAAAGGAGGTTGATAAATAGGAATGAGAACTAAGAAGGGTTTTATTTTTTGCTTTTTTTGAGAGGTATTTGCGTTTGTTCCCATTTCGTGGGCTATTCATTTGATCTGAAATATTAGTTTTGTTTGTACACAGAAAACATTTGAACACTTTTATAGCCAGAAAGAATGAGCCCACAATGTCGGTAGGCTGACACCACAAAAGGAAAGGATAAGGTTTCTAAGTGAAAGTCAAGAACACAGATGAAATTGTTACCTTAAATAATCATCTCAATGGGTTCTACAAATTCTTAAGACAGCTTTCAAATTTACTGCAATTTTAAGTGTATATATAATGCCTCTTTTAAAAGAAGGGGTGGGAATCATTATGGTATTAGCTCAGTCAAGGGCAAAGGAAGTGAAGACTTACTAAATGACCTCTATGTCAAAACCTTTCACAGTTATCATCACATGTAGACATCACAACTTTGCAATCCATTTGTAGATGAAAAACAAGAGGCTCAGAGAGGTCAAGTGACCTTCCCAAGGTCAAAAACTCAATTGGCAGCTGACTAAGGCTCAAAATGAAGCTGATCTGACTTCAACCTCCTTGCACTTCCCCATGCCATGCTACATGTCTAACAATCCGGAAGTATCACAGAGGAGCAAAAATAGTTGAATTCAGCTGCAGTGAACAGTATTAGGAAAGAAGAGAAAAAAACTGACCGGGATCACATATTATACCTGGCCTTAAATCTATCCAAGCTAATCAGATTTTGGACAACAGGCAGAATGAGCCAGTGAATCAGTACATATATCACAATAAGGCTGCTACACAGACTGAATGAATGCTTGTGCCTCCACCCCACAAAGAAATATATTAAAATACTAACCCCTAATGTCATGGTGTTAGAAGTGAGACCTTTGGGTGCTGATTATGTCGTGAGGGCAAAGCATTTATACATGGGATTAGTGACCTCATAAAAGCAGCCCCAGAGAGCTGCCTTGCCTTTCCTGCCAGGTGAGTACACAGTGAGAAGACAGCCATCTATGAGCCAGGAAACAGGCCTCCATCAACATGGAATCTGCCGGCAACTTGATCTTGGACTTCCCAGCCTCCAGGATTGTGAGAAATCAATTATGTTGTTTATAAAACCACACATTCTATGGTATTTGATAATGGCAGCCTAAACGAACTAAGACAGGGCTGTGTCATTTTCTACCAAATTCACAGCAACATCAGCAATGGCTTTTCAGATTTCAGTTCTTTGAGCTTCAACATTTAGGGTAGAAATACATTAAATTTTGGTTAACAACAAACAAATAGAACCTATCCCCCTCACCCCAAAAATATTTTTATTTAGGAAGTTATCCTTCCTAAAAACCTGGCATGTTCTGGAGGCAACGAAGTATGAATAAAGAAAACGCACAAAATAACAACAAGGAAACTTTCCATGTACCCAAAGTTCTCACAACACCCATCTCTGAAATGTACAACTTTATCTCAGGGAGACAAGTAAGGCAAACTATATCAAGGCCATAGGGAAGCTCATTCATGAGCTTCCCTACATGATGTACAAAGTCCAAACAACATTACAGGTTTTGAAGGGCTTTGACAATGTTCCACCTTCTACCTATGGAGACTTGTAGCTAACACAAATGTCCCATTATATTGCTTGATATTTTCCAGCAGCTAAAACCTGTGAAACATGTTAAAAAGAAAAAAAAAATTAAGTGGGGCAAGGATCTTAGAGGAGATCCAATTCAGCAGTACCACAAAAACTAGAGTTTAAACAACGAGACTCTCAAAACTCCAGGAGCCTAGGGTTCCCAGCATGACAAAATCCAAGCCTTTTTTACTCCTGTTGCTTCCCATATTCATCGCTTCCCTTTTGCTTCCAAGAACATCATATGCTGCTTACAATCTTGACTGGCCCTCAGCATACCATAAAGGTCCACTGTACTCATCAATTTTAGAGTTCTTTTTCTGGGGGGATGGGGGGAGGAATTCTTTTTTGAGTAGTTCTAACTATATACAAGGATTGTATTTTGTAAATTTTATTTTTTCTCAGACACCTTCCAAAGAACAAAAGGAGAAAATCTTTTTCTTTTGAGAAAGAGTCTTGCTCAGTAGTCCAGGCTGGAGTGCAGTGGCACAACCTTGGCTCACTGCAACCTCCACCAGCCAGGTTCAAGCAATTCTCATCCCTCAGTCCCCCAAGTAGCTGGTACTACAGGCATGTGAAACTACACCCAGATAATTTCTGTATTTTTAGTAGAGATGAAGCTGGCCTTGAACTTCTGACCTCATGCGATCCACCCACATCGGCCTCCCCAAGTGCTGGGATTACAGGCATGAGCCACCATGCCCAACTTAAATTTAATTATTTTTAAAAAACAATAAAATTCACTATCTTTCAAGCCAGATGGGTCTACTGGAACATTTCAGGAACCCAAGATATGTTATGGGATCCTAGTGAGCTCGCTTTTCCTATATCTTAAAGCACTTTGTATCTCATCACCCTAAGAATTATTTCATTATTACACATCAATTATTGCCAATTACGCTTAAAAAAAAGACTAAAGAAAACAACAGAAAAATGGAACCATATTTTCCATGATATGATATAATGATGAAATAAATTATTACTATATTATCATCCTTTCATTTTCTTGTTGCATTACCCAAAATATTACATAATCTTCCAGAAGAGTTTTAGACTAAACATACTAACTTTATAGTCTGCTTTTAGCTTTCACTGAACACAGTTGAGAATTCAGAATTTTTCATTTTCTGCCCAAAATGGCAAAGGGAAGTGACAAATGGAAACACAGCACAGTTAAGTCAGAAGATGAATGCAAAGAGACAGATGACAACAAATCCAGCATCAGATTCTGAGAAGAAGGGAGAAGGGAGAAGGGAGGAGAAGGGAGGAGGAGGGGGAAGGATGGGGAGGAGGGAGGAAAAG
>NW_016804196.1:3266599-3282448 GCF_001698545.2 Rhinopithecus bieti | reverse complement strand
GAGGGAGGGAGGGAGGGAGGGAGGGAGGGAAAGAAGAAGAAAGAAAAAAGGAGAAGAAAAAACTGATTATACGGCTGAACGTCCCTAATACAGAAATCTGAAATGCTCCCAAATCTGAAACTTTTTGAGTGCCAATAAGATGCCAGAAGCAGGCAATGGACGTTGTTAACACTGCAGAAGAAGTGCTTATTGATGACGGGTGAAAATGTCTGATGGGCTTATTGAAGGCCTAGAGCAGTGTGCATTCTTAACAGAAGAAGGTACCAATCATATCAGTTTTTAAAATCAAAGAGAGACGTCTTAAGATCAAAACCACTGTTAATGTCGCAGATGACTCTAGAGGAAACATTTTTAGAAGCCATCCAGCAGAAAGCCTCCTCATAACTAGAGGACCCACTTCCTGGTCCCTCAACTGCTTCTGATGTTTCTTCTCTCCTAAAAAAGCACTGTGTACACTAACCTTTTAATCAAAACACAAAGTCATCAGTGTACAGATGGGTGAATTTTTAAACAAAAACACAGCGTTATAGGTGGAGACTAAAAGCCTGCCATTGTTCATTGGTGCTGCTATTGTTTAACAGATGGTACAGGTAATTCTGTTGATGCTTTTCTGCTTACAGGCTTAGCTACCATGAGCACATTATTTTTTCACTGTATTAATGGTATGTCATATTTCTCACTGTTAAGAACTCATGTGTGAATAAGTATAAGAAAATGATTGCTTAATGGTAGCATGTAAACTCAAAGTCAGGAACAATGGTGATGCCAAACCACCTCAGATGATCCACATGGATGGCTGAGATAGTAACAACTTTGCTTTCTTTTTTCTTTTTTTTGAGACAGTCTCACTCTGTCGCCCAGTCTGGAGGGCAATGGCGCAATCTCGGCTCACTGCAACCTCCACCTCCTGGGTTCAAGCGATTTTCCTGCCTCAGCCTCCCGAGTAGCTGGGATTAAGGTGTGCGCCACCATGCCCAGCTAAATTTTTGTATTTTTTGTAGAGATGGGGTTACACTAGGCTGGCTGGTCTCAAACTCCTGACCTCAGGTGATCCACCTGCCTCGGCCTCCCAAAGCACTGGGATTATAGGCATGAGCCACCGTGCCCGGCCCATCTTTGGTTTCTAAAGGTTCAATGTATATCATCTTTGTTTCATGCACAAAATTATTTTAAAATATTATATAAAATTACCTTCAAACTATGTGTATAAGGTGTATGTATAGGAAACATAAACGAACTTTGTGTTCAGACTTGGATCCTATTCCCAAGATATCTTATTATGTACATGCAAATACTCCTCCTCCCCCCCAAAAAAATTCCAAAATCCAAAACACTTCCGGTTCCAAACATTTTCAAAATGGAATATTCAATCTGTGTAAGCGAAATCCAAACTATGAATCTTTAATGAAGACATCCTACATGGATTTTCTCAAATTCAAGAACCGATGCATCACCAATATATTTCTAAATGCAAAAAGAATGTATGGTGTTCTCATCCAAAAAGTTATTCAACAGAAAGGACTACATGGTGCAATATTCTACAATAAGAATTTGAACCATACCATTTTGCTAAAATGGCCTGTAACAAAACTTCATATGGTTGTTACTGGATTGCAAGCTGACACATGTTAAAAACCAGAGTAGGTCAGGAACGGTGGCTCACGCCTGTAATCCCAGCACTTTGGGAGGCCGAGGCAGGTGGATCACCTGAGGTCAGGAGCTTGAGACAAGCATGGCCAACAAGGTGAAATCCCATCTCTACTAAAAATACAAAATTAGCTGGGCGTGGTGGTGCATGCCTGTCATCCCAGCTAGCTGGGAGGCTAGGCAGGAGAATTGCTTGAAACCAGGAGGCGGCGGTTGCAATGAGCCAAGATCACGCCATTGCACTCCAGCCTGGGTGACAAGAGTGAAGCTCTGTCTGGAAAATAAATAAATAAAAATAAAATAAAATAAAAACAAGACCAGCAGAAAATACATGATTTGGAAATAAAAAATATTCATTAGATTGATGATGCTAACTGGCTTTTTACAAACCTAGGAAGAAAAATATGTTGCAAACATGGAGGAAAGATGATTGATGGCCTCCTTCAACAGAACTATGAGTTGTTCAAGATTTCAAAAAGTTCTTCAAGCTTGGCATTTGATGATGTAAGTACAAGAAGAACAAAAAGTAATGATAAGGTAGAACTTATTAGAGATGTATTTGAAATATGGAATCAGTATTAACAAGATGGAAACGTTCTAGATGTATGTATAACAGCTGATGAACAGTTAGCTGCATTTTAACATGTTACTCATTTTGAATACATCATAGAGTAAGAATTTGGGTATGCTATGCTTAAATTCTTATTAAAGTATTCTAATAAAGCTGTTCTCCCTATCCCTTTTTGTTACTGTACATTATTTGTAAAGTGAAAAATGCAGACCCAGACAACGAATGGTAATGGCCTATTTTTCCTGGTTTATGAAAGACAGAGCATCTTGGTGACATTTCTGTGAATGTTTAAAAGATGCATTTTAGAAACAAAGAATACATCCTTTGAATCCTAGCATGATTACACAAGAGTTTGTTTAAAATTGTTTATCCTCCCTCCCCACAGCAATCACATCAAGTTATTCTACTCATTTCAAAATCAGAAATCATTTTTTTTCACTTGGTCAATACTTTTTCTCAAATAAAATGCTTCAAAACAGCCTGGCAGAAACCAGGGATTACATAAAATCCTCTTTAAGAACATTCCTACCTCTGGAATTCTGATTCCACAATACCAAATTATTTAGTCAAGATTTACATCCAATATTCCACTAAAATTCAAATATATTTCTGATCTACACTTTCTAATCACACTTGACTTTGTTTCTTTCAGTTAAATAATCTCTGAATGTTTGATATAGAATGCAAAGTGAATGAGCAGTTCTTGATAATTTCTAGATATTAGTTATTCTTTTAAGTACTTAGTCTATCTTTATTATTAGCAATCATTTTATAGATGATATATTAAACTTTCAATAGTTTATTTCTAATTCAACCTTGATGATCAATGAGGATAGCAGCCATCACTAACAGACTGTCATCCCCACCATCACCCTAGAGAATACAGTATATAAATCATTTTCTTGATATCTATTAACTAAAATTACAATTCTGATAGCTAAAAGCTTACTAAAGCATAAATTGTTTGCTTTTATCCTAATAAAACCCAGTGTCTGGTATTTGCTCTTTAGTCTTTTTCTCCCCTCATCTCCTTTTTCACTGTTAGGTAATCATATAATTTCTCCTCCCCATCTACATAATGGTTTGATTATTGTCACTGAGAATGCCTATAGCAGCCTTTTTTCTACTTGCATATTTCTAACATAACCATGTAACTAAGCTCAGCAGAATTATATTCAAAGATAATGAAATTTGATCCGGGTAAGGTTTAGTGACTTCAATTTAGGATAGTCAGAGAATTTTCCAACTTATTTTCTCATTTTTGCCTATATTACAGATAGCTATGGTTGTTCAAGAACCTTTTGTAGTACTGTTTCTGTTGTTTACAGAGTAATGTAATTTTTAAACTCATATTCCAGAGAGTTATAAAACAGCCTCCTCCATCGTCAGCCAATGATATCACTGTTGAGCTGTTTTCAATAAAAGTTCATGCTGTACTTCCTGCCTCACAGATCATGTCTGGTTCCGTTTTTGGATCCTCTCCACTGTATTCAATCCCTTTGGTTCTCAAGGTGGCTACTGACTGATCAGGGGCTTGAAAAAGGCAGACAATGTCAGTTTTTAATTTGTTTTGGTTTTGCTCTAATCATAGCAGATGAAATTTTCCATCCAAGCTGTGGCTTATTTGACTACTACATTGCAGTTCTCAAACTTTTAACTTTAGACTTTTCTGGATAGTTTCTAAGACATAAATTAAATTCAGTGTCAATGAAAACAAACTTATAAAACAGGCCTTCTTGGCAACACCCCTCTCCCCAGATATAGAGGTGCTAATGGATTCTCATCCTCTCCTAGGAGCCCTAAGATGACTTGAGCCTCACATCAACTCTCTTTGCTACAATTAAGTCAATTCTCTTTTCTTAGTTATCTAAGTGCCAGCCAAATACTGCATCTTAGCATTTTTCATTCCAAACCACTTTGTGGATGAAGAGGGCCAGACTGAAATGGGCCACTCCCTGAACTGATTGGTTTTCTGCTATCGTACTCTATTAAACCAGATAGGAAAAAATAAAAGAGCACAATTTCTCTAACACAAAAGCAGTACAGTCTATATTCTCCCCCATACCTCCAAACACACACGCCACCAGATTCAAACAGCTGTTACCCACTTACCTATTTAGAAATGCAATCAAATATAAATATTTTCAGAGACAGATCAATTCTTGCATTCTAAAACTCTGTGGCAACAGTAATTCCCATGAGTCATTACCTAAGATTTCATGCCTATGCCACAGGCGAGTCATGCTCCAAACTGTTCAATCATTTCATTTAAAGCGCTCAAAAACTGAATTGGGTTTTGCCATATATGGGCTGTATCTTTTCATGTACGGAAGAATGGATCAAATCCAACAGAAAACTGCAAATGATTTTCTCTCTAGTTTTATACAGTAATGGGTTTATTCTCCCAAATTCTAGGACTTTCTCAAGTGGTAGTAGAAATTGTGGTTTTGGCTCTCTTAAGCCAATGTAAGCACATTTCCCACTGTTCATTAACTGAGAGAAGGCAAATAACATTGTGGCACTTTTGAAAAGCTGAAGGAATCTCTGTTTTAATGGTCTCCTTTGAAATTATGTATTTTAACCTTCCCCATTCCTGTTGGAAAATTAATTTTCCTGATCTGATATTGTCTCCTTTCCATATACTGAGATATCATAATACTATGATTCAGGGCCTGATACCGAGTTAAATGTTCAAAGCGAGATATGTTTCATTTGCTATATCCACTCACTGCCACCCCCTCCACCATTTCTTGTAATCCAAGGATCTGGCAGGAGAGTGGCTGGCAGGAGCTAGAATTTAATCTGTGGATGGCAGTTAATTATAAAATAACAGGTCCCAGCTTGTTTCTACTTTCCACCCCCAAGAACATTTATAAATCTATATACATCTGTAGACAGTTTATCTTTCAAAAACTTCTCATTTTAAATTTGTTACCCTCACATAACTCTTAAGAGTTAGTGATTGGTAACTCGATTTTAAAGATGAAGTCTTTGGTGTTGAAGTAAAAGAGATTCAGTATTTAACACCCTTATTTTTCCAGCCCAAGTTCAAAACTAGTAAGACAGGAAAGCCAGAAAGAAAAATATGTATTTATCTGATATATAATATACACCTGATATATTATATAGAGTGATATAAATAGATAATAGCTTTATTACTAATAAAGCCTAGGTTGGAAAAGGTAGCTTAGGTCTATTAGTCAAGTGGTCTTGGCTAATATTTCACCCCAATTCCTCCACCTAGTCACAGGTACAGCTCGACAGGCAGAGGCCTCCCTGAGGGGGCCTGCCCCTATAAAACTCACAGCATGAACAAGCACAGCAGAATGCAAGATCTGTAGGAAAGGAATGAGCTGAAACCAGACAGGCCCAATTCCTTTTTCCAAACTCAAAGATAAGTCACTTCTACTCCCCTAGGGAAGACTAAAGTGAGGGAGTTTCTAGAGAGGATTATTCCAGTGAATGCCCATCTCATACAAGCATGCAAACATGAAATCAGAAGAAAGAAAGTTCTTCCCCAACATGCAGCACCAAGGAACCTCAAGTTGCCCCCAAAGCCAGGCTGACATTCCCCAGTTCCCACACATTGAACTTGCTGACTGAAACATTTTTCCTCTCCACCTATCTAAATCCTATTCATTTTACATTATTAAGATTATCTCCAATTCTCCTTTTCTGTGCAAATATTTTAAGGCACTTACCCTTTTTGAGAACACATGCATCTTAAAAACTACATGCTGTACCCTGTAGATCTACTTAAGCAGGTACATGTAAGCTTTGATAGACTGTAATATGCTGAGAAGCAACAAACAGTGGAGGACCATTAACTCATCTTGCACTCTTCCCTTGGGTACTTCAAGATATATGAGCAAATGGCTTATAGATCCAATAAAGGTACCAATGCATGCACCAAATATTAGTAAAGCTTTACTTAAGCATAAATACAGCTTTAATATTTTCTTCTCATATCCAAATATACTTATTTGCATACTTCCTATTATGCCAGCACCCCTCTTTGGAAACTACCACTTCATGCAATGGGGAGTGACATTAGGGCTGAACTTTAAGAAACATAACTCTGACAGCAATGAGAAGACAGAAAAAGAGAATGACCAGACATCCAAAATGGGATCGTAGCATCGAACATGAGAAGGCCGTGCATACAATGGGGCAGGTCCAACCAACAAAATTTGAAAAAAGGTCAGCTTTGGAGTGGTCTGAAAAGGGAGACAAAGGAGGAGACAGAATTCTGGATGATTTGACAGTAATAATCCTGAGTGACTTGGAGGATATAATAGCATTAACTAAAAAGGAAAATGCACAAGACGGCAATCTGAGGGAAGGACATTTAGATGAAGAGATCCTTGAGAGATACATGCATGTAAAGGACAAGTGGAGAGAAACTAATGAAGGAGCTGAAAATGGCCAATGACACTGGAAAAAAAGACAGTAAAGTGTCCTAGTAGCCAAGGGAAGAGAGAAAGCACTTTTTAAAGGATGAGATGATCACTTGTGTCAACTTCTGTCAATAATAAAAGGAGACAAGGGACAAGACGACATCCGTGGATATCGCAAATAGCCAATAATAATGGAAGCTAGCATCACAACTGCTGCATGCTCATCACATGCCAGGCACACCACTTCAAGAGCTGTACAAGTAAGAGCCCATTTCATCCCCAAGAACCCTAGGACATAAGTGTGACTAGCAACCCCATTTTGGTGATCAGCCTCTCGAGTAGCTGGGCTTACAGGCATGTGCCACCAGGCCCAGCTAATTTTTGTATTTTTAGTAGAGACGGAGTTTCACTATGTTGGCCAGGCTGGTCTCGAACTCCTGACCTCAGGTGATCCACCTGCCTCAGCCTCCCTTGCACAAGTAAGAACCCATTTCATCCCAAGATGAACGTAAGTGTGACTAGCATCCCCATTTTGGTTCATCCCCAATTTCATTTCATCCCCAAAGTGTGACTAGCATCCTCATTTTGATGACCAACAAGAAAATTAAATCCATAATAAGGAAGAGTCAGAATCCAAAGTGGATGGGGCTGAGGACAAATGAAAGGTGAGAAAGAATAATCTACCAATAAATGAACAGAGGGATAAGAAAACAGAACAGCAGCTGCAAGTAAAAATGGTTTTGTTTTTTGGTTTTTGGTTTTTTTGAGATGGAGTTTCACTCTTGTTGCTCAGGCTAGAGAGCAACGGCTTGCTCTTGGCTCACTGCAAACTCCGCCTGCCGGGTTCAAGTGATTCTTCTCCCTCAGCCTCCCGAGTAGCTGGGATTACAGGCATGTACGACCACACCGAGCTAATTTCTGTATTTTTAGTAGAGACGGGGTTTCTCCATTTTGGTCAGGCTGGTCTTGAACTGCTGACCTCTGGTGATCCGCCTGCCTCGGCCTCCCAAAGTGCTGGGATTACAGGCATGAGCCACCGCACCCAGCTTGATTTTATTCTTAAGATGGAAACTATTCGAGCATTTAAGTGTTTATCAACTGAAGAGACAGAATCTAGGTCTGCCCCACAGAAAAAAATATCGCTGGTGCCACTCGAAAAAGTCACAAAGACAGAGGTATGATATCAAAGAGTCCAGAAAGAAGACAGAGAAAGACATACAGTAGAGAATAGCATAGTGTCACCAAACAATAGTGTCACAGCACCATGCACTGACTGTCTCTGACAGTGAGAAAACTAAAAGAGAGGGACTGAGAAAGAGTAAGATCTGAGAGGAATCAGACAGAAATGACAGCTGTGTAGCAGTCTCAGGGTTCCTTCCACCCCAACACAAGGGTGCAATGAGCAACAGCAGTTCAGTACAGGCTTCAAAAGGCTGAATGAGGTGTTCGCATGACTTGCTGCACAGAAGACTAGAAAACCTGGCAAAAGGTGGAATCCAGGGCTGAAGACAGCAGGTGTCCAGGGTCCTACTCAACCTATAGGAAAAGCACTGGGTGAGCTTTCCCCTCTTTTTGGTAGCACCCTGCTTCCTCCTGAGTTCCACTGGAGGTCAGAGAGCACAGCTCAGGTTTCACACTATACTTAATTCAGAAGCACGCAGAGTTATGCAGAAAAAAGGACACTCAGAGAGCAGTGGAAGAGACAAGTTACTGCAACCACTTTAGCTACACAGGTTGGCTACTTCTCTACACAGCTTGGGAGCTCATGCATCGCCCGGAGGGAGAAGTGATTGCTAGAGAACAAAAAAATTAGTAACTGAGTCACACAGGGAAAATTTCTGGATAAAAATTTTAATTGGCTAGGTGGATCCTTAGACTAGTAGACTTTGTGGATTTAGCTGCAAAGTGTATTTAAAGGAGTGTTAAAAGGTAACAACTGTGTTTTAGATATCTTACAATCTATATTTCTAGGGTAAAAACACTAAGAACTCTTTTCCATAAACACCTCTATCATAACCATTATGGTAAAATTAGAAAATAATCAATATTTTAAAATGAATTATATACATGCAATATATTTCCTTTGAGCAATTTATATCCTACTTAGATTAAAAATTAGCTGGGCATGGTGGCACACATCTGTAGTCCCAGCTACTTAGGAGGCCAAGACAGGAGAATCGCTTGAACCCAGGAGGCAGAGACTGCTGCAAGCCGAAATTGCGCCACTGCACTCCAGCCTGGGCGAAACTGCGAGACTTTCTCAAAAAATAAAACAAAACAAAACAAAACAAAAAAGACTAAAAAAATAAAATAAAATAAAAATCAAGAAAACAGAAATAATTTCTAGAAAAACACTGTAGTTTTCTTAAGTTTTTTTTTTTATGTAATTACAGAAAGATTATAAACTGAATGAAAAGATTTGGGTTCAGTGTCAGCCGATAATTATTTACAGGATCCTAAACAATCAATTCTCTCTTTAGGACTCAATCTGTTCAACACAGATGAGTGACCTGAACTAGATACAAAGTACATCAAAACCATAGCTTTACAAATGCAGATAGTCAATTTTCTAGAACAAAATCAGGATTCTATTTAGCTGGGTAGTGAGGAATACTAATAGCACTTATAATTTATTAATTTAAAATCTATATTAATTGTTATTAAGAATAAAAAATATTATTACTTAGGTTTCACATACTAAGAAAAAGCTATTAGATCTTTATTAGGTTTAAGATCATCTGATTATAATGAGGATAGACTGTAAGACATTTTTCCTAGTATTTTCTAAATCTTTAAAAAATGCTTACAGGCCGGGCACAGTGGCTCATGCCTGTAATTCCAGCACTTTGGGAGGCCGAGGCAGGCGGATCACCTGAGGTCAGGAGTTCAAGACCAGCCTGACCAACATGGAGAAACCCCGTCTCTATTAAAAATACAAAATTAGCCAGTCGTGGTGGTACATGCCTGTAATCCCAGCTACCAGCAAGGCTGAGGAAGGAGAATCGCTTGAACCTGGGAGGTGGAGGTTTTGGTGAGCCGAGATTGCACCACTGCACTCCAGCCTGGGCAACAAGTGTGAAACTCCAGCTCAAAAAAAAAAAAAAAAAGCTTACAGAGTGCGGCAGCTCATGCCTATAATCCCAACACTTTGGGAGGCTGAGGCAGGAGGACTGCTTCAGGGCCAAGAGTTCAAGACCAACCTGGCCAACATAATGAGACCTTGTCATTATTTTTTTAAAAAAAGAAAAATGCTTATAGAAATGTATCAAATTCAGTACCTCTACTTCAAATTTGTAGAAGGCCTGTATTTTTTCTTTACATTACTAATACCATCACTTCTTAGTAAACCATATTCTTTTAACACCTTGCTTAGAAAACTGTACTATTAAATTATCACTATTCCTTCCAGAATATTTGAAAGAGATGCTGCAATCCTTTTAAGTTTTAACAAGATTTGTCCATCTCCAGAGAGTCTGCACATATGCAGCATAGTTATTAAAAACGCCAGGGAAGTCCAGGCACAGTGGCTCATGTTGTAATCCCAGCATTTTCGGAGGCCAGGGCAGGCAGATTGCTTGAGCTCAGGAGTTCAAGACCAGTCTGGGCAACATGGCAAAACCCCATCGCCACAAAAAATACAAAAAAACTAGCTGGGCAGTGTGGTAGCAGGTGCCTGTAGTCCCAGCTACTCTGGAGGCTGAGGCAGGAGGATCACTTGAGCTCAGAGAGGTCGAGGCTGCAGCGAGCCATGACTGTGCCACTGCACTCCCGCCTAGGCAGTCCTGTCTTGAAAATAACACAACATAACATAACATAACATAACATAACATAACATAACATAACATAACGTAAGGCTGGGCACGGTGGCTCACGCCTGTAATCCCAGCACTTTGGGAGGCCAAGGAGGGTGGATCACAAGGTCAGGAGATCGATACCATCCTGGCTAAAATGGTGAAACCCTGTCTCTACTAAAAATACAAAAAATTAGCCGGGCATGGTGGTGGGTGCCTATAGTCCTAGCTACTCAGGAGACTGAGCCAGGAGAATGGCGTGAACCTGGGAGGCAGAGCTTGCAGTGAGCCGAGATCGCGCCACTGCACTCCAGCCCGGGCAACAGAGTGAGACTCCATCTCAAAAATAAATTAGTTAATTAAATAAAATAAATAAATAAATAAAATAATGCCAGGGAGACACTCATTCCAAGAGGTATCACTGTAAATTTCATCAAGTTTTGCTAAGCAGGCCACTAATAATAAACAAAAAACCCACCTTGTTTAAACCCCATTTTATATGCATCCTTCCTCTCCTCAAACTCTGAATTCCTACAAAATTAAATTATGTTCTCTAGTTTACAATGTGGATGTGGAGAAAGAAAAATAAAGAAGGGCAACAGAGAGAGCCTTGCACTGAGGCCACAACCACTCCAGGGGGTGGGATTATACCCATTCCACACAAGAGGAATCGGAAGCTTTGGGAGCTGACGTAAAACTGGTAAACGGTGAAACTAGGAATCAAACCCAATTCTACCTGGCTGCCAAAACCACACATTGCTTTCCCCAGTTCACAGGCTATCACAGCAACAGCAGCAATCAAGGTAGAAAACCTAATACCACAAAATAGGAACGCATCTGTGATGAGAAAACTTACAGATCTCAGACTACAAACTGAAAATGCCTACAGGGCCCAGGCAAGCAATACAAAATGAAGGGAATTCAACGGGACTGGGAACAGGAGACCATGTGTATCATCTACAGAGGCAGCTGCTGCTTCACTTCATGCAGGAATGTGGGCCTGGTGTTGCCAGATTTTGTGCTTCAAGAGACACTGGAAATAATCTCATTATTTCATACTGACAATTAACTTTTAAAAATTAAACATAACACTGATCAAACAATATAAATCTGTAGACCACTAGTATCCAGCCCCTAGAACTGCCAGTTTTCAACCTCCAGTATTCTGGGGGCACTACTATCATTTCTAATAGAAACAGAAATAGAAAGACAAGTATGGAACCCAAGGGGCAAAGAGACACAGGTCTGAGAACAGCCAGAAGATTATAAAAATTAGATGAATCATATCCGCTTAACCCAAGATGAAATTAGTCACTAACTATATATTTCATTCCCAGGGTTTTAGTTTTCAATTTCCCAAAGAAAGAGCAAGGCTGCAAAAGAGAAGATTGGGTTGGGGAAGGGGAGGAACAACATAGCAAATGATGAAATGATATGTAAACGGTAAGATGATTTTAATGCTCAGGCAAAACCTGCTCTTAACTGAGTCAATCAACCACCAGTTACAGAAACGACAATATCAGTAATTCTGAACAAGATTAATTTGGGTGGGTAGAATTAGTTATTTCTTTATTAGTCCTTAATTTTAGCCATCAAAGCATAGCCAAGGGAAAGTAAGCATATCTGTGTGGTTACATTTCAAACAAGATCTTGAAATTAAGACAAATATTTAGTATGTTCAAGAGATTTTGACAAATATTACTTAAGCCAAAGACACAAATGAGAACATAACTCAATATAGCTAACTCTTCCCATCTCTCCCTGCATCCTCTATCTCTATCTGTTGCATTTCCAAAGAAATATCTTTGTGAATAAATTCAAAAACATTTTAGCTGCAAACACAACAGAATCTCCAAAAGTACACACTGACCTAAGGCTGAAAAGAGTTTTCATTTTACAGGGGAGTGGA
Organism: Rhinopithecus bieti; assembly: GCF_001698545.2. Lineage (NCBI taxonomy): Eukaryota > Metazoa > Chordata > Mammalia > Primates > Cercopithecidae > Rhinopithecus > Rhinopithecus bieti. Next base: position 3,270,133 of record NW_016804196.1, on the reverse strand, counting down.
GATTTTTTTAAGTTATGGAAATGTTTACTTTTTTTTTAAACATTTTTCCAGACTTTTTGAGGTCGCAAGACAATTATTTTTACCTGTGTTTTTTCTGCAGCAGTCTTCTCACTAAATGACAGGGCCATCTGATATACTCCATACCATTACAGGTACACAAACTGTTGATACGGATCCCACCACATAGTACTAAATCACCCTCTGTCATATTTATGTAATTTTTAAAAGTAGCTAAAAATTATCTTAAGGAATGTTCTCTCTATCCTATGTACTTCCCACAAAGTAGACTCACAAATTCAACAAATCAACATTTCCATATAAATCTTGTTTTTGACTCAAGAACATCACAGTCGGCTCTATAAACATTACATAGGAATTAGACACAAAATTTTCCTTTTTCCTTAATTTAGAAAGACTTGGATTCAACAAGAGCCTCCATTCTCCCCTTATTGCAATCACCATGTGAAAAGAAGGTAATTTGCATTTGGTTCATTATCCTTAAAAGGAAGCAATTTTCAAAGAGATGGAAAGATTTTTTTTTTTTTAATTCCTAAGGAAATCCTTCACTCTGGTGGCATGGGTTTTCCACATGCAAAATGCAAATGTGGTCACAAACTGAAATTTTTTCTGAAATGGATTTACTAGGGAAAGTTATAAACTTAGCAAAATGTCTCATCTCTGCCTCAGATCAATCCACTCAATAGTATCTAGTTAAGGTGTCAGAGGCTCTCTACCTTAGCAAAAAGAAGCTAATTTTTTTTTTATTTGCTTGCTAATTAGGGGTTTCTGTGACTACCCAAAGACGCACAAAGAAAAAAAGATTTTGCTTTTATCTAAAGAAATGGAGTAAGGAGAGAATAGTATCATAACAGCATGGGCTGAGTACGAAAGGATACCCATTTACTAGACGACAAATCTTCACCAAGTTACTTAGCCTCCAAGTTACTCAGTGCTTTTCCCTTATCTTGGAAATGTCAGTTTACTGGCCTGAATTAGGTGTTTCATTTTGTCTTTTTAAAAGCTATGTTATGAATTACTGAAAGCCAGAATGATTTACTTGGTACATGTACCCTAAAGGGTAAAAAACAAAAAAAGTTACAATTACAATTTTACCATCCGAAGTGCAACAAATTTTCTTAGGATAGGGAAAAAGATTTCTACTCTCTGCTAATAATAAACTTTGAATGTATATTTTTTAGAGCACTTGGAGAAAAAGGCATTTTACATTTGCAGAAACTCCGCTCATGGGGTAGAAATGCATGCTGTCTCTACCACACTATAACCCACGAGGTTTTATTTAAAAGTGTCCCTAACCTAGAACTTTTCACAGCTGAAAACTAATTGAACATATTTCTTTCGAATCCCAACACACCAATGAAAAAGGCCTTGCTCATGAAAACACCTTAAGGGCCCAGAGCCAAATGGGCAAGATGAAAAGGTTTTTGCAGGAAATACTCACAGGTTGAGCTGTTCACACAGGTCTGTAAGCAGGTGAAAGAGCAAGCCGCAAGGAGAGCTGAAAAACTGGAAAACAGCACAAGGGCGGCCCAAGGTAAGCAAGCACCAAGGCAACCAGGTATTCTGTGCCAGCTGAGGACCACAGGAGTCTTGCCAAAGAATTTAGAAAAGAAAAACTATATGTGTTTATAGCTTTATATTTAAGCTATAACAGACAAGAGCCTACCTCTACCAGCACACTGCCAGTTTCAGAAGTCAGTGACATCAGAGAAGGAGCGAAGGTTAGCCCTAAGAGAACAGAAAAGCAGCAAACATTTGAGAAGTTAAAATGGGGACACCCTAAATGGGGAGTAGCCCAGTATGGCCTGCACTACAAAGAGAAAAATTAAAACACACCTTTTTCAAAACCTCAAAGAAAACACCAAGCCTTATTTGAAACACAGAAGGACATCAGTACATTACTAACAAATCTCTAACAAACAGCAAGAAATGAAATAAAAACTGGCCAGGCGCGGTGGCTCAAGCCTGTAATCCCAGCACTTTGGGAGGCCGAGACGCGCGGATCACGAGGTCAGGAGATCAAGACCATCCTGGCTAACACGGTGAAACTCCGTCTCTACTAAAAAAAATACAAAAATCTAGCCGGCGAGGTGGCTGGCGCCTGTAGTCCCAGCTACTCCAGAGGCTGAGGCAGGAGAATGACGTAAACCCGGGAGACGGAGCTCGCAGTGAGCTCAGATCCGGCCACTGCACTCCAGCCTGGGCGATAGAGCGAGACTCCGTCTCTAAAAAAAACAACAACAACAACAAAAAAAACTACTAAATTCACATTTGAGTTTCATCTCACTCAAACAAGAACTGTTTCAGAGGTACTAAATACATCGGCCCATTACTGGTTTGCTTCATGTAGGTTTCTGTTTGTTTCAGTAGTCGTTCTATAAACTAGTAAGAGATTACGTATTGAGGCTTTGTCTTTCCTGTAAAGTATAACCTGGCACCTAATGCAGTGTTTCGCATACAATGTTGACATCTGTACAGACGATGACATTTTGCTTGCAAAAGAAGTTTTAACATTACACTCATCAAAAATTAGCATCTCTTATCACCTCTAGAGACAAAAGTCTCAATCGTATGTACATGCACGCAGTGAGTATGGCAGACATTGCTGGTGGCTCATTCTACACTTCTCCTCTTGATCAAACCCCACTTCTGTTGAAGTATCTACCTGTCCTGCAAATAGCCATGTGCTTCAGGAGAAAGTCAACCCTGCCCCTAACTCCAACAAAGAGATTCTCATTTCCACACCAATCATGGTAACTGGTTTAGCATGGGTATATTACAATTCCTCCCACTGATACGCGGGAAACTTAACTGGGGGCTTTGGGGAAATTTTCTTAAGAAAAAGTATCCGTTTCTTCTTATCCCCCTCTTCTCTAGACTGTCATTTCCAAAAGTGCTATGTAGAACTGCTACAGCAGCATATGGCCAAGAGGGAAGCCTACCTGAGAGCAAACCGCCAAGTCAAGGATAGCAGAGCTCAGAGGGAGTAAAAAACTAAAGTCTTTAAGGACATCAATTAATTCCTCATCATACCACATATGGTCTAGATCCTAACCACTTCTGGATTCTCAATGTTGTGAAATAATAATCCCCTGATTATTTAAGCTTGTTTGATTCAGGCTGTCCATTACTTGCAGACTATGGCATGCTAAATGTGTGGGTCTCCTCTCCTTCTGGACACATGGCAGGATTATCCTTCCTAGCTCCCTGGTGGCTGGGTAAGCCATGCCACTTCTGCCAAGTGAGCTGAAGCCCTCTAGAACTTTCTTTTCCCTTTGGTAGCCAGCAACATTCCAGATAGTGTTCACTCCATCAGCCTGGCTCCCTGAGTGGATAATGATGTATATGAAGCTTCCCTCTCCCTCCTTGATAATTAATACAACATGAGCAGAAAATAAACCTTTATTACTTCAAGCCACTGAAGTTATTTGGGAATCATGAGCTAGTGTAGCACGTTCTAACACATTTTATTAAAAAAAAAAAAAAAAAAAAAAAAAAAAAAAAAAAAAAAAAAAA